>NW_026892736.1:2965000-3052500 GCF_033815535.1 Pezoporus flaviventris | reverse complement strand
TCCCCCGAAGCCGCCGTTGCCAGGCGACGCCCTGCGCTCCCGGCATGCCCCGCGCGGCGGTTGCCATGGCAGCGGGCCGCGGCGGCGATGATGGCGGCGATGGGCCCGCAGCGCTCTACGCGTGGTTGGACTCGGTGCCGCTGTCCCGGCCCCGCAGGAACCTGGCCCGGGACTTCAGCGACGGCGGTGCGGGAAGGGGGGGGGGGGAACGGGGGTGCGGGAGCGCGGGGGAAGCGGTGCGGGAGGGCCGCAGCCCCGAGGGGCCCGCGCTGAGCGCCGCCCGTGGCCCCGCAGTGCTGGCGGCCGAGGTGGTGAAGTTCTTCCTGCCCGCCCTGGTGCAGCTGCACGGCTACGTCCCCGCCTGCGCCACCGCGCAGAAGCTCAGCAACTGGGCACAGCTCAACCGGTACCGCGGGCCCGGGCCCTGACCCTGACCCTGCCCCACGGCACCCACCTGACCCGCAGTGACCCTGCCCCACGGCACCCACCTGACCCGCAGTGACCCTGACCCACGGCACCACCTGACCCACAGTGCCCCTGCCCCACAGTGACCCTGACCCATGGCACCCACCTGACCCACAGTGACCCTGACCCACGGCACCACCTGACCCACAGTGACCCTGTCCCATTGCACCTCCCCTGCTCCCCAATGCCCCTGCCCCACCGCGCCCTCCCTGTCCCACATTGACCCCTGCTCCACAGCATCCCCCTGTCCCACAGCACTCCCCTGCCCCCCAGTGTCCCTCTGTGCTCTACTGTGTCCCTGTCCCACAGCACCCCTGTGCCCCACAGCACCTCCCCTGCTCCACAGCATCCCCCTGTCCCACAGCACTCCCCTGCCCCCAGTGTCCCTCTGTGCTCCACTGTGTCCCTGCCCCTCAGCAGGAAGGAATTTCCTCCTTAGGTCCGATCTAAACTTGCCCTGTTCCAGTTTGATCCCGTTACCCCTTGTCCCTAATGAAGAGCCCTTCCCCAGCCTCCCTACAGCCCCCTTCAGTTGGGACCCTCTGCAGAGCCCTATGGGGCAGGGCCTGCTCATTCTCTCCCCCCCCGCCCCACGGCAGGAAGGTGCTGAGCAAGCTCAAGTGCTGCCTGCCGCAGGATGTGATCCGGCAGCTGGTGCAGGGCCGGCCGGGCGCGGCGGAGCAGGTCCTGCTGCTGCTGCGGAGCAGGATCCAGGAGAGGCTGCGGCAGAGCCAGGTGGGTTCGGGCTGGAAGGGGCCTTAAACCCCCTCCAGCCCCAGCCCTGCCATGGGGACCCCTTCCACTGGAGCAGCTTGCTCCAAGCCCCTGTGTCCAACCTGCCCTTGAGCACTGCCAGGGATGGGGCAGCCACAGCTTCAACCCCTTCCCGTGTCCCACTGCCCTCAGAGGGGAGAACTTCCTTGTATCCCACCCAGCTCTTCCCTCTTCCACTTGGAAGCCCAAACTCCTCTTCCCATCCCTGCCTCCCTTGTCCCAGGCCCCTCTCCAGGTTGCCTGCAGCCCCTTTAGGCCCTGGAGCTGCTCTGAGGTTTCCTCATGGATTGAGGCAGACCCAGCCCAGCCCGGCCCTGGGGCTCTGAGCTCCTGCCCTGGCTGCACCCCCTTCATCCCGGTGCTCCCAACACCCTGGGTCCCTGCCCCCCATTCCCTGCTGCTCCCTGCCCACTGTGCCCCCGCCCCTCCATGGGGTGACCCCCCCAGGCCTGACGGGTGTTTTCCTGCCCTCTCCATGCAGGATCCGGGTGTCCCGGCAGCGCGGGGAGGGCTCAGCTACATGGAGACAGGTACAGGCAGGGGCGGGATCAGGGAGCATCCCCGTATCCCACCCCTGATCCCTTCGGGGCACGCACCCCGACAGCGACCCGGGGGGTGCAGGAGGGGCTGCCGGAAGGGGGTGTCCCCAGGGAGGGGGGCAGATCCTGCTCTAACTCCTCTGTGATCCAGGGGGCTCCAAGGCAGGAGGAGGCAGCACCCAGGAGTCTCCCAAGGCTGCCGGGTAAGGGCAGGGATGCTCCATAGGGATGCTGAGCGGTGCTGGGGTCCTTGTGCAGGGATGCGGCTCTGCGGGCTGTCAGCAGCAGCCATGGCCCGTGCAGTGATGCTCCGGGGGGTCAGTGCTTATCCCGGTGTTCCCATTCCCACTGCAGGGCTCAGGAGCAGCAGGCAGAGCAGGAGAAGGCGCTGCTCCTGGCACAGGAAACCATCCAGGTGAGTGCCCCTCTCCTTGCCACAGCTCCCCTTTGCCTCCGCACCCATCCCGTGCCACCCTCCGGGGCTGCACCCGGCTCTGGAGGCACCCGCGGGTGTGGGATGAGCGGATCCACGATTCCCAAACGATCCCAATGCTCATCCTCTCTGCCCGGTGATGAGGGTGATGCGGAACGGGGGCCCGTCAGGGCTGCGGCTCGGTGTTGCCTAAAAACGCGGTTTTTCCCCTGGAAAACGTAGTTTAAAGCGTAAAATTCCCGGTGCTGGGAATCCCGGGCTGGGCTTTAAGGGATCAGCTGCGTGTGGGCGCTGGGAGCTGCAATAGGGACCCCAAATGCGGCCCTGCCCGCCTCGGTCTCCCCCGCCAGAGGTGATGGGTGCCCCCATGGCGGAGCTGCGGGCCGCAATCCCTGCGGGAATGTCGCGCAGATCCTGCAGCTCAAGGTGAGCCGCTTGGAGCAGCTGCTGCGCCTCAAGGACGTGCGCATCCAGGACCTGAGCCGGCTGCTGCGGGAGGCCCAGCGGCGCTGAGCCCCGCGCTTCCCGGCGCTTCCCGGTGCTCCCAGTTCCAGCACAGCGACTCCCAGGACAAGATGCAGGAGTGGGAACGCGGTGCTCACCTCGGGGCATGGCTCTGATTCATCCCATCCCCTCCCGTCCCGTCCCGTCCCATCCCATCCCCTCCCCTCCCGTCCCGTCCCATCCCATCCCCTCCCATCCCCTCCCATCCCGTCCCGTCCCATCCCATCCCATCCCATCCCATCCCGTCCCGTCCCGTCCCGTCCCATCCCATCCCGTCCCATCCCATCCCATCCCATCCCCTCCCGTCCCGTCCCGTCCCATCCCCTCCCCTCCCATCCCATCCTTCCCACGCCACGGATGCTGGGAATTAAATATCCCTGTTGTTTGGTGAGGCTGTGAGGGGGTCCTGGGGGGTTATTCCCCGGTGGATGCGGTGTCGGAGTGGGATCTGCAGTGTTTGGAGGCTGGGACTGAATCCCATTCCCAAAGCTCTTGGGTTCTGTGATCCTTGTGGAGATCCATGCCTTGGAAAGGGTCTGCGTCGGGCAGCCCAGGACGGGAATGTCGCCAGGAATGGGAATGTCGCCGCTCCTCCCTGGTGACATTCCCATCCCTGGGGACATGGGGACACCCCTGCTGTGCCCAGGACACCTTTCAGGGTGAAACCCACTGGGGTTATCCCGTTCTTCCCACATGAGGATGTGCTGTATCCCATCCCGGGCTGAGCCGTGTGCAGGGTCACGCGTTGTCACGTGTTGTCACGTGTTGTCACGCGTTGTCACGTGTTGTCACGTGTTGTCACGCGTTGTCACGCGTTGTCCCCCACCACTTTAAGCTCTCTGGCAGCTGTGGGCTCCGAAGGGAACGTTGTCCCAATGGGAACCTGCTCCAGCTGCTTTTCCCAGCCCCTATTCCCCCGGCAGCTGCCGGATCCCGGCATCCCGTGGGACACGCGAGCCCTTTCCCGTGCTCCGGTTCATGGGGAGACGTGATGGGAGCTGCAGGCGGTGGGAGGGGATTGGGATGAGGATGGGATGGGTTTGAAGGGGATGGGGGGGGATTGAATGGGATAGGATGGGATATGGGATGGGGTGGAATGAGCTGGGATGGGATGGGTTAGGTTTGAATGGGATGGGGTGGGATAGGATCGAGAGGGATAGAATGGGATATGGGATAGGGTGGAATGAGCTGGGATGGGATGAGATGAGGTGGGATGGGGAGGGGATGAGGTGGGATGCAACAGGATGGGATGGGGTGAGATATTGGGTGGGATGAGATAAGGTGAGGTGGAATGAAATGGGGTGGGATGGGATGAGATTGGATGAGTTGAGATGACACAGGATGGGATGAGATGGGATGGGATGAGATGGGATGGGATGAGATGAGATGGGATGGGATGATATGGGATGGGATGGGATGAGGTGACATGAGATGCGATATGGGATGGGATGAGATGTGATGGGATGAGATGGGATGGGATGAGATGAGATGGGATGGGATGATATGGGATGGGATGGGATGAGGTGACATGAGATGCGATATGGGATGGGATGAGATGTGATGGGATGAGATGTGATGGGATATGGGATACAGGATATGGGATGGGCTGAGCCATCCCTGCCCAGCTGCCCTGCCTGGGCCCCAGCCCAGTTCCCCCATGGAGCCGGGATGAGCCAAGGGGTGTCGGGGACAGCAGGGACCCGGCTCCCGCACCACATCCACCTTCCCCTAACGGCCCGAGGCCTTCGGCTCCAGCCCCGGCTGCCCCCCACGCCCCCGAGGGTTCCGCGCTGCCCGAGCCCTCAGTGCCGCCCTTTGCCTGCTTTAACTGGACTTACCCCCAAACCGGGGGGTTCATCCTGGGAGGGTCCCACCCGTTCCCACACCCTCGGAGGCTCCGGCCTGTCGCGGCACATCGTCTGGCCTGTCGCGACATGTCGTCGCGCTGTCGCGATGGAGGCCCGGACGGTAACAATGATCACGTGTTGCCGCGGCAACCGCATCGACCGATAACGGGGGTACCCCCTCCTCGCCCCTTCCCTCGCCGCCCGCTGCCCATTGGCTGCCCCAGCCCTTGGCCACGCCCCTTAGCGACAGCCCCGCCCCTTGGCGACGACCCGGAGGGCGTGGCTCGGTGGGCGCGGCCGTTAAAGGTGTGGACCAATGGGAAAGCGCGGAGGGTGTGTCGGGGCCAATGGGAGGCGAGGGGGCGGGTCCCGGTAGTGGGAAGCGGGGAGCCGGGAGCGCGGCGGCCACGGCGGTGACCGGGACGGAGCGGGCGGGGTGAGGCATGGGGAGGGGGGGACCGGGACCGGGAGGGGCCCCCGGGGCGGTGACACCGGGAAGGGGGGACCCGGATGGGAGGGGCGGGGGGTCCCGGTGCCGCGGTCCCGGCCCGTGCTGCTCGCCCGGGCCGGTCGTTACCCCATGGCCGTGATGGGAGCACCGGGACCGGGGGCCCAGCCCCGCGTCCCCTCCTGCAGCACCGGGGCTGGGGGGGGCAGGTGGGAAACACCGCGAGGTGATGGCGGAGGCAGATTGGGGCCACCGGGCGGGGCGGGGGGGTGCGTGTCTCCGGTTGGGTACCGGGGGGGCGGCCCGGGGAGACCGCGTACCCCGGGGCTGCGGCATTGACCCCGTCAAGGGCAACGGGAGCCCGCGGGCCCCGCATCCTGGGTGCGTTCCGGTGTTCCCGGTGAATCCCGGCGCTCCCGGCCCGCGCTGGGGCTCCCGGCGGGGTTTGAGCCTCAGCTTTGGGGTGCCTGGACCTGAACCTCCGGTTCAGGGGGGGGGGGGGGGGGAGTCCTGGTGTCCCCCGGTCTCGATGTACCCACCCGGGGGGTGCTGGTGGGGACCCCCGTTATCGGGGGGGGGGGCACAGCCATTCGCCAGGCCGGAGAGAGCAGCGATTCCCTTGGGAAAGGGATGGGGGGGGGGTTCCGTGCCCGGGTCTGCGCTGTTCCCACTCGGTTCAGGGCTCATGCGGCGGCTCCCGGAGCCTCCGTGCGGAGCGGGAATGGGGAAACTGAGGCACGGGGAGGGTTTGGGTGTGAATCCCCCTTTTCCAGGCGGGGAACCCCAGAGCTGATGGCGCAAGAGCCCGGGGCTGGCTCGGTCGCACCACGGGCTCCTGCTGCTGCCCGCACCCATGGGGGCTCTGCCTGCTCCTGCCCATCCCTGCCCCTTCCCTCCGCAGCTCCCGCGATCCCAAAGGATGGCCTCTTCCTGCCCGTGCCTTTGAAGTGCGGAGCAAGCACGATCGCTGCGGGGACTCATGGCCACGGCCAGCAAGGGTGAGTCCCGCACCCCTGCCCCTCGCCTCCGTGTCCCCTCCCTGCCCTGGTCCACGTCTGGTGCTCTGCTCCCTGCCACGGGATCCCTCTGCCTGCCCCATATCGGAGGCTACTGAATCCCAAGGGAATGCTCTCACCCTCTTCCCACTACAAGCCACAAGTGGGCATCCCCCGAGGCGCTTAGGGCAGGGGGGGTCCATTGGGTACCACCAGCATCCTTCAGCCACGGTCCCCCGCGGTGACCCCGCGCAGCAGCGCTGCTGCGGGATGCGGTGGGTGCCAGGCGCTCCCGGTGTCTCCCAGCCCCAAAGGGCTCTGGAAGCACCGGCTCTGGATGCTGGGGGGGGGCAGGACGGACCCCAAAGTGCTCTGGTGCGGGGTGCCCCGTGTGGGAGCAGCGAGACAAAGAGAGAAGAGGCTCTTTGTGCTGCGCGATTCCACCTCCTTTGTGTGCTCCAGCCTCCCTGGCTCCTTCCTACCGCTGCATCCCGCGGGATTCCCCCCTCCCGCCCGGCTTCCCAGCGGGATGAGGGCCGGCCGAGTGGCCCATTGGTGGCACTGGCAAAGGCCGGCAGGTTGCCTTGCTCCGGGAATCTTGCTCCCAGCGGCCCTGGGAAGAGGGGTTGCGGGTCCCTGAGTGCTTCCCTGCTCCCAGCTCTTCCTTGGGAACACTGAGACGCGAGGACTCTCATTCCCTGGTGGAGCCCACTTCCAAGGCTTGTGATTCCTATTGGCACCTGTGCTACGGGCACCCCCCCCCCCCCAAAGCCAGTGGGTCCCGGTGCCCCCCCTCCACGGCTGCGCCGGCACCCGAGGTGACCTGGGCGCTCCCATGGTTTCCAGGCAATCCCTGCTGTCCCCTCGCGATCCGGGGCTCGGGGCCCCTCAAGGTCACCGGGATGCAGGCACTGATCCTGTTCCCGGGACAGCTGCTGCGGATCCCGCTGCCGCCTTCCCGGCCTGTCCGGGCCGGGTTCCCTCGGGATCCCTCATCCCGGGCGCCTCCTCCGAGCCGCACGGATGGGCTTTTCCCTGCCTCTTTCCTGGCAGGAACTGGGGTTTGGCTGCTCCGATCCTGGCGCTGCCGCTGGGATTCCCAATGGAAGCCCCAGGCTGGGAGCTCGCCCATCGCTCCTGCTCTATGGGATCCAGGGGCTCACCCTGCCCTATGGCACCGCGGTGGGGGGGGGCTCGGTTTGGTTGTGGGTTCCCTCTGTGTCCCCTTCCCATCGGCAGTGTGCGGGTCTCCTGTTCTGTCCCTGCGTGCAGGGAAGGGCTGGCTGCTCCCGGCTGGACAAAGCCGGGTCGTTAAATCCCAGCCGTTCCCAGCACAAAGAGCCTGTTCTTTAGGGAGACACCGATCTGCTCCCGGCTGCTGCCAGATGGATGCTGGCGGCCGGAAGGGGGGGGCTTGGGATGTGCTGGGGGGCAGGAGGAGGGAGAGGCGGATCCCATTGCAGAGGAGCCCGTGGGGACCTCGCTGTCCCCAGCCTGGTGCCTGCCCTCGCAGGGGCGATGCAGGTTTGGGTTTTCCCATGGGATTGGCTTCCCTGGAGAGCCCTGGGACGTGCGGGATCCCTTCCCTGGGGATGCTGCCCGTGCCCCATCCGTGTCCCCCTTCCTGTGTATCCGCTCATCGACTCCTCTGGGCTGAATGAGCAAATGGTGCTGGGCACGGGGGCTGGATGGACCCCAGAGCCTCTGGGCATTGCTGGTGGCAGATCCGTGCTGCGGATGTGGAACCGTGGCTGGAACTGGGGATATGGGGCTGGGGATGTGGGGATGGAGGTGGAGCTGGGGGCATGGGGATGTGGAGCTGGGGATAGAGGTGGAACTGGGGACATGGGGATGTGGAGCTGGGGATGGAGGTGGAGCTGTGGATATGGAGCTGGGCCTGGGGATGTGGGGATGGAGGTGGAACTGGGGACATGGGGATGTGGAGCTGGGGATGGAGCTGGGGATAGAGGTGGGAATGTGGATGTGGGAATATGGAGGTGGGGACATGGGGATGTGGATGTGGGGCTGGAGCTGGGGATGTGGGGATGGAGGTGGGGATATGGGGATGTGGATGTGGGGCTGGAGATGGGGATATGGGGGTGTGGATGTGGGGCTGGAGATGGGGATGTGGATGTGGGGATGGAGGTGGGGATATGGGGATGTGGATGTGGGGCTGGAGATGGGGATGTGGATGTGGGGATGGAGGTGGGGATATGGGGATGTGGATGTGGGGCTGGAGCTGGGGATGTGGGGATGGAGGTGGAGCTGCGGATGAGGATGTGGATGTGGGGCTGGAGCTGGGGATGTGGGGATGGAGGTGGAGCTGCGGATGAGGATGGGGATGTGGGGCTGGAGCTGGGGATGTGGGAGCAGGGCTGTGGAGCTGGGGCTGGAGCTGGCGCTGATGCTGTGGGCGATGCTGGGGTCCGTGCGCACGGGGGTGACCCCGGGCTCCCTCTCCCCCCCCCGCAGGCAGCAAGGCCAAGGGGGGCTCCGTGCGCTTCGCCCCGGCGCAGCCCCCCGAGGGCTCCCACGGCCACGTCCACTTCGAGGAGCAGCTCCGCGATTCGGCCGTGATGGTGACGCGGGAGAGGGACGGCAGCTTCCTGGTGAAGGTGGGGGGGGCCGGGCTCGCCAGCCCCGGGCAGTTTGGGAACGGTTCTGGCCCCATTGCAATCACGGAAACGGCCCCGTTATCCCTGCTTGACCCAGGGAGCATCCCCATCCTTCCCTGCAGGCGGCTCCTTGCTCCCAGTGCTCCGGGTTCACCCCTCTGACTCCCCCAGCCATGGGGCAGGCTCGGAGGGTCCCCATTCCTGATGGGACAAACTGGGGGGGGGCTGGTCCTGCTGCCCCCGGGGGGATGGGGATGCGGCACCACCTCCTGTGCCCTGTTGTGGGGGACAGGGCTGAGCCGTGGGTGCTCACTGCTCCCATTGCCACGGGCACTGATCGTGGGCCCAGGGCTGGCGGTGGCTCCCAGGCGGGTGCTGACAATGGGGACAACCAAGGCACCGCGTAACGACACCGAGGGATTCATCCTGGCGCCTGGCAGGTTCACAGCCACGCACACACGAGCTGCCAGCCCCATCCCTCAGCTCCTCATCCCTCAGCTCCACATCCCTGAGCTCCTCATCCCTCAGCTCCACATCCCTGAGCTCCTCATCCCTCGGCTCCACATCCCTCGGCTCCTCATCCCTCAGCTCCTCATCCCTGAGCTCCTCATCCCTCGGCTCCTCATCCCTCGGCTCCACATCCCTCGGCTCCTCATCCCTCAGCTCCACATCCCTCGGCTCCTCGTCCCTGAGCTCCTCATCCCTCAGCTCCACATCCCTCGGCTCCTCATCCCTCAGCTCCACATCCCTGAGCTCCTCATCCCTCGGCTCCACATCCCTCGGCTCCTCATCCCTCAGCTCCACATCCCTCGGCTCCTCGTCCCTGAGCTCCTCATCCCTCAGCTCCACATCCCTCGGCTCCTCATCCCTCAGCTCCACATCCCTCGGCTCCTCATCCCTGAGCTCCTCATCCCTGAGCTCCTCATCCCTCAGCTCCACATCCCTCGGCTCCTCATCTCTCGGCTCCTCATCCCTCGGCTCCTCATCCCTCAGCTCCACATCCCTCGGCTCCTCATCCCTGAGCTCCTCATCCCTCAGCTCCACATCCCTCGGCTCCTCATCCCTCGGCTCCTCATCCCTTGGCTCCTCATCCCTCAGCTCCACATCCCTCGGCTCCTCATCCCTGAGCTCCTCATCCCTCGGCTCCTCGTCCCTGAGCTCCTCATCCCTCAGCTCCACATCCCTCGGCTCCTCATCCCTCGGCTCCACATCCTCGGCTCCACATCCTTGGCTCCTCATCCCTTGGCTCCACATCCTCAGCTCCTCATCCCCCAGCTCCTCATCCCTCGGCTCCTCATCCCTCGGCTCCATATCCTCGGCTCCTCATCCCTCGGCTCCTCATCCCTCGGCTCCTCATCCCTCGGCTCCTCATCCCTCGGCTCCACATCCCTCGGCTCCTCATCCCTCGGCTCCTCATCCCTCGGCTCCTCATCCCTCGGCTCCACATCCTCAGCTCCTCATCCCTGAGCTCCTCATCCCTTGGTTCCTCATCCCTCAGCTCCACATCCTCAGCTCCTCATCCCTCGGTTCCTCATCCCTCGGCTCCACATCCTCAGCTCCTCATCCCTCGGTTCCTCATCCTGCAGCTCCACATCCTCAGCTCCTCATCCCTGAGCTCCTCATCCCTGAGCTCCTCATCCCTCGGCTCCTCATCCCTCGGCTCCACATCCCTCGGCTCCTCATCCCTCGGCTCCTCATCCCTCGGCTCCACATCCCTCGGCTCCTCATCCCTCGGCTCCTCATCCCTCGGCTCCTCATCCCTCGGCTCCACATCCCTCGGCTCCTCATCCCTCGGCTCCTCATCCCTCGGCTCCTCATCCCTCGGCTCCTCATCCCTCGGCTCCTCATCCCTCGGCTCCACATCCCTCGGCTCCTCATCCCTCGGCTCCTCATCCCTCGGCTCCTCATCCCTCGGCTCCACATCCCTCGGCTCCTCATCCCTCGGCTCCTCATCCCTCGGCTCCTCATCCCTCGGCTCCTCATCCCTCGGCTCCTCATCCCTCGGCTCCTCATCCCTCGGCTCCTCATCCCTCGGCTCCTCATCCCTCGGCTCCTCATCCCTCGGCTCCACATCCCTCGGCTCCTCATCCCTCGGCTCCTCATCCCTCGGCTCCTCATCCCTCGGCTCCTCATCCCTCGGCTCCTCATCCCTCGGCTCCTCATCCCTCGGCTCCTCACCTGCTGCGAGCTGGACCAAAGGGAATGGGGCTGAAGCCCCTCGGGGCGTTGGTGGCAATGGCTGTGATGGGCCCCTGGAGCTGCTTTACCACATCCATCCCCGGCAGTGCCCAAGGCCAGGCTGGAGCAGCCTGCTCCAGCGGAAGCTGTCCCTGCCCGTGGGTCCTTCAACCCAAACCATTCCATGCCTCCATCCCCTCGCGGCGGCTCCGCGCCGGGTGCGGAGCTCCCCCAGCTCTGAGTCAGTGCCTGGTCTCGGTGGGTGATGGGATCCCTCCCTCGATCCGGCACGGAATTGCTTAGCAATCGCCGGGCTGTGGGTGGGATGTTGTTGTTTTCCCCCTGTGCCGTGCACCGGCACCCGGCACCGCACGTGCCGGCAGTGGGGCGGGCGGGGGCTGCAGCTCTTCCCTATGGATAGGTTTGGGATGCACCCCCCGTCGCGCTCCCGATGGAGGACTCGGTGCAGCGGGCGCCCCACGGCTGCGGGATGGGCTCGTCCTCGTCCCGGCCCTGCCGCAGGGGGGGTCCTTCCTTCCCCGCATGGCTTTGGGCGCGGAGGGCTGACATCTCCGGGGGTGCTCTTGGGAGCATCCTGGCTTTGGGGGACCGGGAGCAGCGGCTGAGCTCATGGATCATGTGCTGTTATCCCAGTTAGCCAGGAGCGCCCCCCCCCCGCTTCCCATGGGTGTGGGGTGGGTGCGCTGCGGAAGGGAAGGGGCTAAGGCAGGACCATGGCCCGGCCCCACCGCGTGCCCCCGTTCCAGGTGGGGTTCCTGAAGATCCTGCACAAGTACGAGATCAGCTTCGTGCTGCCGCCGCTGCGGGGCGCGGGGGGGGAGCTGTGCCCTGTGCCCCTGCCCAGCCTCAACCTGCGCCTCACCGGCATCACCCCCCTGCCTGAAGGTAAAGCCTGGACCCCCCCCCCCCCCCCCATTGTCCTCTTCCTGCCCTGGGGGAAACCTGGAGAGGGGCTTGGGATGAGGGATGCAGGGACAGGGCAAGGGGAACGGCTTGAACCTGCCAGGGGGGGAGATGGATGGGGTACAGGGAAGGGGGGGGCATGGGAAGGGGTTGAATGGAGGAGCTGTGGCTGCCCCATCCCTGGCAGTGCTCAAGGCCAGGTTGGACACAGGGGCTTGGAGCAAGCTGCTCCAGTGGAAGGGGTCCCTGCCCGTGGCAGGGCTTGGAGCTGGATGGATTTAAGCTCCCTTCATCTCACCCCATTCCATGGCTCCAACTCCATGGGTGAGCACTTCCCAATCCCAGCCTCATCCTGCCCCGGGTGCTTTTCCCAGTGCCCATCCCTGCAGCTTTACCCCAGGTCCACGTTGTTTCCATTGCGCATCCCAGGATGCTCCCTCCCCTCCCCGCGTGCTTCAGGAGCAGCTTTTGTGGCATCCGAGTGCAGGAGCAGAGCCCGGACACGGGGGCACTTTTAGCTCCTGCTCCAAGGGGCTGCTGCGGGAGCCATGGAATGGGTTGGGATGGAAGGGACCTTAAAGCTCCTCCAGCCCCAGGGACCCCTTCCTCTGGAGCAGCTCGCTCCAAGCCCCTGTGTCCAACCTGTTCCTCCGCCTCCTCCTTCCTCCCCATCCTTCCCCATTCCCATCCCGGCTCCCTCACTCCATCCCACCCCACCCCATCCCATCCCGTCCCCTCCCCGCCGCTGTTGCTCCATCCCCTGCAGCCCCACGTCTCTCCATTACTCATCACCTGCAGCTGGGAGGCTGGAAGCTCTTTTACCCCAGATAGGCGTCAATCACCTGCGGCTTGGTGTGGGTTTGGATCCGTTTGGGATGTGGGGATGTGGGAGGGGAGCAGCGGATGGGGGTTGGTGGCGCAGAGCCCACGAGCGGATGGGGACGAGGACTGGGTTTGCTCCAGGAGACCCCAGCCTGGCTCTGGGTTGGGGTCCCCTCGTCACCAGCATCCCCACAGGAGCAGGGATGTGCCCGGTGGCCCCCATGGAGCACTTGGGACACCCAAGCATCCCACTGGGCTCCGTGGCAGCCGTGCTGGGGACACGGATCCGCTCTGGGAACACCGTGCCGGCAGCTCCCGTTGATGCATCCCATGGGAGCTGCTTCCCGCATCCCTGTCCCCATGGGGCCGTGTCTCACCTCCCGCTCTGGGCCCGCGGCTCTTCCCGTGCTCCCGCTGGCTCCAGCCCAGCAAGGCACTCACAGCTCCCTTTGGTTGGAGCTTCCCACCTCGGCCGGGCTTGGAGCCAGGGAAGCTGCAGGGAAAGGAGCCCTTTGGGAGCCAGGAGCAGCTCCAGTGGGATCTGGTGCCCCGTGGTGCCTGTCCTCAGGGTCCTGGTGATGGGGACAGGGGGGTCTCGGGGGTGCCATTGGCTTGGGGGATGCTCAGTGGTACCCTCGGCCTGGCATCCCCGACACCCCCCCTGCATCTCTGTGGTGCTTCGGCACGTGTCAGCATCCTTGTGCCTGCCTCGTGGGGGGGGGAAACTGAGGCACGGGGATGGGGATGGAGCCGGGCAGGGGAAGGGATGCGGGGAAGATGCGGGCAGCGCTGAGCCCCCTGCCTGTGCCCCAGGGTACAGCGTGAAGTGCGAGTACACGGCGCACAAGGAGGGGGTGCTGAAGGAGGAGATGGTCCTGGCCAGCGAGGCCGGCGAAGGAGCCACCATCAGGGTCGTGGTCCAAGCCCGTGTCATGGGTAAGGGGCTGCTGGGGCCGGGTGTGGGGTGGCAGTTCCTCCCTGGAGCAGCTGGGAACGGGTTGCTCATGGGCTTGGCCAGAGACCTGCTGCCTTCTGCAGTGCTGGCGAGCTGGGGATGCTCCCTGCATCCCATGAGCCTGCCCCGTGCTCCCTCCTTCCCAACCCAGCTCGCACCAGTTCCCCCAGTCCAGCCCCCGCAGCCACTTCCCACCTGAGGAGCTGCTGAAACTGGATGGTTTCACCCCCAAATCCCCATCCCGGGGGGTTTCACCCCCAGAATCCCCATCCCAAGGGCTGAGGCTGTGGAGCCTCCCTGGTGAAGGGGCACATGGAGCAGGGCTGCAGCGGGTGGCTTGGGGGCATCCCTTGTCCCCCCCATCCTCACCCCATCCCCACTGGGGTCCCTCCCCATCCACCCACAGCTGCTCATTAGGCAGCAGAGTCATTAATGATTTTCCTTCTCCCCCGCCCTTTGCTGCCTGATGCTTGGTTCATCAGAGCCACGTTTCACAGCTCTGCCCCCCTGCACTGGGTGACACCGTGGCTGCTTCCACCGGCATCTTCAGTGGGGCTGGGTTTGGGGTCCCCCTGCTGGGTAGGGATGGGGGTTCACTCATTGTGCCCCCAGCACCTCGTCACACCGGGCTGAGCATCATCCCCTCGCAGCCACAGTGTGCAGCATCCCTGCATCCCCCTCCCCTTGGGTACCAGCATCTCCTTGGGTACCAGCATCCCCTTGGGTACCAGCATCTGCTTGGGTACCAGCATCCCCTTGGCTACCAGAATCCCTTGGGTACCAGCATCCCCTTGGGTACCAGCATCCTCTTGGTTACCAGAATGCCTTGGGCACCAGCATCCCCTTGGGTACCAGCATCCCCTTGGGTACCAGCATCCCCTTGGCTACCAGCACCCCTTGGGTACCAGCATCTCCTTGGGTACCAACATCCCTTGTGTGGTGATGGTGGGAGGGGGGACAACCACCTGTGGGCCTCAAAACACCCCAGAAGGCCCCATAGGCCAGCATGGGGGTGCTGTGGCTGTCCCCCAGCTGTGTCCCTGTCCCTCCCTCCCGCAGACCGGCACCACGGCACCCCGATGCTGCTGGATGGGGTGCGCTGCATCGGTGCCGAGCTGGAGTACGACTCGGAGCAGAGCGACTGGCACGGCTTCGACTAGACCCTGACCCCCCCGTGAGGATGGAGCCCATATGGAATCAGGGACAAATCCCCCCCCCCCCCCCCCCCCCCCCCATGTCAATGGGGTCACCAGGAGCTGGGGGTCCCCCAGTGCCGGAGCCCCGGGGAAGGGACCCTCTTGCTGCTTTCCCCCCGCTTTCCTCCCCGGAGCACCCCAGGAAAGGGACGTTTGGGGGTGCTGGAGCCCCTCAGGGTGAGGTTTTGCCTCTTGGGGTGCAGAGCAGAGCTGGACCAGGGGAGGGTCCGGCAGTGGAAGGGGTCAGGTCCCCAGGGCTGTCCCTGGGACAGAGCCTGTCCGTGTCCTCGTGTTGCAGCCATCGCCTTGGTCTTAGTCCTGTTATCCTTTCCCTTCCAGTTTCCCTTTTCCCCTCCAGTTCCCTTTCCCCTCCAGTTCCCTTTCCCTTCCAGTTCCCTTTCCCTTCCAGTTCCCTTTTCCCCTCCAGTTCCCTTTTCCCTTCCAGTTCCCTTTTCCCTTCCAGTTCCCTTTCCCTTCCAGTTCCCTTTTCCCCTCCAGTTCCCTTTTCCCTTCCAGTTCCCTTTCCCTTCCAGTTCCCTTTTCCCCTCCAGTTCCCTTTTCCCCTCCAGTTCCCTTTTCCCCTCCAGTTCCCTTTTCCCCCCCAGTTCCCTTTCCCTTCCAGTTCCCTTTTCCCTTCCAGTTCCCTTTCCCTTCCAGTTCCCTTTTCCCCTCCAGTTTCCTTTTCCCCTCCAGTTCCCTTTTCCCCTCCAGTTCCCTTTTCCCCCCCAGTTCCCTTTCCCCTCCAGTTCCCTTTTCCCTTCCAGTTCCCTTTCCCTTCCAGTTCCCTTTTCCCTTCCAGTTCCCTTTCCCTTCCAGTTCTTTTCCCCTCCAGTTTCCTTTTCCCCTCCAGTTCCCTTTTCCCCTCCAGTTCCCTTTTCCCCCCCAGTTCCCTTTCCCCTCCAGTTCCCTTTTCCCTTCCAGTTCCCTTTCCCTTCCAGTTCCCTTTTCCCCCCAGTTCCCTTTCCCCTCCAGTTCCCTTTTCCCTTCCAGTTCCCTTTCCCTTCCAGTTCCCTTTCCCCTCCAGTTCCCTTTTCCCTTCCAGTTCCCTTTCCCCTCCAGTTCCCTTTTCCCCTCCAGTTCCCTTTCCCCTCCAGTTCCCTTTCCCTTCCAGTTCCCTTTCCCCTCCAGTTCCCTTTTCCCCTCCAGTTCCCTTTCCCCTCCAGTTCCCTTTTCCCCTCCAGTTCCCTTTCCCCTCCAGTTCCCTTTCCCTTCCAGTTCCCTTTTCCCTTCCAGTTCCCTTTTCCCCTCCAGTTCCCTTTTCCCCTCCAGTTCCCTTTTCCCCTCCAGTTCCCTTTTCCCCCCCAGTTCCCTTTCCCTTCCAGTTCCCTTTTCCCTTCCAGTTCCCTTTTCCCTTCCAGTTCCCTTTCCCTTCCAGTTCCCTTTTCCCCTCCAGTTTCCTTTTCCCCTCCAGTTCCCTTTTCCCCTCCAGTTCCCTTTTCCCCTCCAGTTCCCTTTTCCCCCCCAGTTCCCTTTTCCCTTCCAGTTCCCTTTCCCTTCCAGTTCCCTTTTCCCCTCCAGTTTCCTTTTCCCCTCCAGTTCCCTTTTCCCCTCCAGTTTCCTTTTCCCTTCCAGTTCCCTTTTCCCCTCCAGTTCCCTTTTCCCCCCCAGTTCCCTTTCCCCTCCAGTTCCCTTTCCCTTCCAGTTTCCTTTTCCCCTCCAGTTCCCTTTTCCCCTCCAGTTTCCTTTTCCCCTCCAGTTCCCTTTCCCCTCCAGTTCCCTTTTCCCCTCCAGTTCCCTTTTCCCCTCCAGTTCCCTTTCCCCTCCAGTTCCCTTTCCCCCCCAGTTCCCCTTTCCTTGTTCCCCCCCAGGGAGCCCCATGGTACACGGACCAGGAGCAGTGGCTCAGTTCTGACAGCAACAGGAGGCTTCATGTGCCTATATATATAGATATAAATATAGAGATATATATATACATATACATGTATGTGTGGGGGTTAAGTACAAACCTATAGAGGTAAAGAGTAAACTGGAGCTGGGGGGGGGGGAATGGAGCCCAATTCACCCCCATTGAACCCCCTGGGAGCACTGGGGCTGGTGCTGCAACCCCATTAAACCCTATGGAGGACACGGGGCGGACGGAGAAGGGGCACCCCATAAGGGTACAAGGGGCTGCAGGAGCCTATCCCTGTGTGGGGATGGGGATGGGGATAGGGGCTTTGTGCTGCACAGTCCCATTGCAAGGGGGTCTGGGGCCCCCCGCTGTGTCCCTGCCCCATCCTCACTGGGCTGCACTGGGGGGGGTGTGTGACAAAATCCATCTCTGTGGGTGCAGGATGTGGGGCTGGGGCCTCAGGGGTGCTCTGGGGCTTGCTGGTGGCCACGACCCACACTTGGGGGGCGGCCGTTTCCTAACAGTCAAATCCCGACCCATTCCTATGGGAGGTGCAGCAGCTTTGGGGTGTCCCTTGAGTCGAGGGCCTGCAAGAGGGGCCTGGTGGCAGCTCGGTGTCTGCCTGCGTCCTTGCACCCATGGGTGTCCCAGAGCACTCATGGGGTGTCTCGGAGCACCCAGAAGTGCCCTAAAGTACCTGGGGGGGTCCCGAAACACAAATGGGTGTCTCAAACACTGATGAGCATCCCCAAAGCGCCCGTGGGTGGCCCAAAGCGTCTGTGGGTGTCCCAAAATACGAATGGGTGTCCTAAAACAAGGGGGTGTCCCAAAGCACTAATGGGGTGTTCCAAAGGATCTCTAGGGTGTTCCAAAGCACCCATGGGTGTCCCCCAGAGCACTCATGGGGTGTCCTAAAGGACCAACGGGGTGTTCCAAAGCACTAATGGGTGTCCCAAAGCACCCATGGGATGTCCCAGAGTACTAATGGGGTGTCCCAAAGGACCAATGGCATATCCCAAAGCACCCGTGGGTGCCCCAGAGCACTCATGGCGTGTTCCAGATCACCCATGGGTGTCCCAAAGCATCCATGGGTGTCCCAAAGGACCAATGTGGTGTCCCAAAGCACTCATGGGGTGTCCCACAGCACCCACGGGTGTCCCAAAGCACCCATGGGGTGTCCCACAGCGCCCACGGATGTCTCACAGCACCCATGGGGTGTCCCACAGCACCCACGGATGTCCCACAGCACCCATGGGATGTCCCAGAGCACCCATGGGATGTCCCAGAGCACCCATGGGATGTCCCACAGCACCCATGGGGCGTCCCACAGCACCCACAGGCGTCCCAGAGCGCCCATGGGATGTCCCACAGCACCCATGGGATGTCCCAGAGCACCCACGGATGTCCCACAGCACCCATGGGATGTCCCAGAGCATCCATGGGATGTCCCACAGCACCCACGGGATGTCCCACAGCACCCATGGGTGTCCCACAGCACGCATGGAGCGTCCCACAGCACCCATGGGATGTCCCAGAGCACCCATGGGATGTCCCACAGCACCCATGGGGCGTCCCAGAGCACCCATGGGATGTCCCACAGCACCCACAGATGTCCCACAGCACCCATGGGGCGTCCCACAGCACCCACAGGCGTCCCAGAGCGCCCATGGGATGTCCCACAGCACCCACGGATGTCCCAGAGCACCCACGGATGTCCCACAGCACCCACGGGATGTCCCAGAGCACCCACAGATGTCCCAGAGCACCCACGGGCGTCCCAGGGCACCCACGGGAGCTGCATCGCCCCCCGCGCGGGTGCCGCGGGGCTCAGTTGCCGAGGAAGTCGATGGTGGCCCGCACGGTCTTGGCGGTGCTGACGTCCACGGCGGTCACCTTGATCTCGGTGTCTCCGAACTGCATGGAGGCGCGGATCTCCCTGCGCGCGCCCGCGCCGCGGCCCAGCTCCTCCAGCTCCAGGCTGACGGTGCCGCACTTGCGCACGCCGGGGTCGGTGATGTACTGCGCCTCGTCGGAGGCGCTGCAGTAGACGTTGATGACGGTCCTGCGCTGGCCCGGCCGCGCCGGGCAGTACCGGCGCTGCACCACCTCGCCCAACGCCACCGACTGGTCCACGGCCACGAAGCGCTCGAAGACGTCGGTGCACCAGGCCCGGCCGCCCTTCAGCAGCAGCTTCTCGCGGGGGTGCTTCCCCTCCACGAACTTGTTGAGCACGCCCACGCCGTAGGAGAGGGGCGAGCGGCGCACGCGCACGACGGTGGGGTCGAGGCCGAAGAGCACGGCGCCCTTGAGGATGGTGAGCCCCACGTCCTGCGGCACCAGCACCCGGCACGCCGCGCCCAACGCCGCCTGCACCGCGCCCTGCAGCATGGGCGACTCGGCGAAGCCCCCCACCAGGAACAGGAACTTGATGCCTTGGACCTCCGGCTTCTTGAGGAGATCGTCTGGGGAGGGGAAAGGGGGAGAAAGAGGGGGGGAGTTGGGGCTGTGGGGGTGGCTGTGGAGTCACCGAGGCAAAACGGGGTGGGAAAGACCGTGAAGGTCATCGAGTCCAACCACTGAGGTCACCGAGTTCAACGGTTGAAATCAAACCCAACCATTGAGATCAAGTCCAACCATTGAGATCAAGTTCAACCATTAAGGTCAAGTCCAACCACTGAGATCATCAAGTCCAACCATTAAGTCCAACCGTTGAGATCAAGTCCAACCATTGATATCATTAAGTCCAACCATTCAGGTCAAGTCCAACCATTGAGATCATCAAGTCCAACCATTAAGTCCAACCATTGAGATCATGCCCAACCATTGAGATCAAGTCCAACCACTAAGGTCAAGCCCAACCATTCAGATCAAGTCCAACCACTAAGGTCAAGTCCAACCATTAAATTACCACTGAGATCAACAAGTCCAACCACTGAGATCATCAAGTCCAACCATTAAGTCCAACCGTTGAGATCAAGCCCAACCATTGAGATCAAGTCCAACCACCGAGGTCACCAAGTCCAACCATTAAGTCCAACCATTATCAAGTCCAACCTCTGAGATCAACAAATCCAACCATTGAGATCATCAAGTCCAACCGCTGTCAAGTCCAGCCACTGAGATCAAATCTAACCATTGAGGACATCAAGTCCAACCACTGAGATCAAGAAGTCCATTATCACCAAGTTCAACCATTGAGAACATCAAGTCCAGCCACTGAGATAGAGTCCATTAAGACCAAGTCCAGCCATTGAGATCATCAAGGTCAACAACTGAGAGTCCTAAGACCAACCATTGAGATCATCAAGTCCAAACATTAAGATCAAGTCCATCCGTTGAGATCAAGTCCAACCATTGAGATCATCAAGTCCAACAACTGAGAGTCCTAAGACCAACCATTGAGATCATGAAGTCCAAACATTAAGATCAAGTCCAACCGTTGAGATCAAGTCCAACCATTGAGATCATCAAGTCCAACCATCGTCAATTCCAACCATTATCAAGTCAACCACTGAGATCAACCATGATTAAGTTCCAGCCATTGAGATCAAGTCCAACCATTACAATCGAGTCCAACCATTAAGATCAAGCCCAGTCATTGAGATCACCAAGTCCAACCACTGAGATAGAGTCCAACCATTGAGATCATCAAGTCCAACCATTTAAGTCAAGTCCCCCCATTAGGATCAAGTCCAACCATTGTTGTCATCAAGTCCAACCTTTGCCCCTACCCCAGTGATGGCGGGAGGGTGTCAGGATCCCAAGGCACAAGGGGACCCCCTTTGCAATGCCTGTTCCCACCCTTCAACACACCCAGTGTGAGGAGGCCCTGCCCATGGCTACCGGATCAGTAGCAGGTACAAGAAGATGCTCAACAAGAAGAGCCCCATCCCTGGCAGTGCTCAAGGCCAGGTTGGACACAGGGGCTTGAAGCAAAGCTGCTCCAGTGGAAGGGTCCCTGCCCGGGGCAGGGGTTGGGGCTGGAGGAGCTTTGAGGTCCCTTCCAACCCAAACCATGCTGTGATTCCATGATTGCTCCTTTCCAAGCCAGCCCATTCCCTGACTCCATGAAGCCCTACCGATGTGTTTGATGATCTGGCTGATGGTGGGCTGGAAGAGCTCGCTCATGGCCTCGGGGGACATCCGCAGCATCCCTTGGGACGACCACTTCACCAAGTTAACACTGGGGAAGGAGAGAAGATCCAGGCCTGCCCTCACCAGTGGCTCCCCCCTCCCAGGAGCAGAGCACCCCAGTTTAGAGCACCCCAAGCCCCATTCCCCCCCCCAGGCCCTCACTTGCTCCTCTTCAGCGCCGTCTCCACGTTCTGCCCGCGGTGCTTGCGGTAGAAGTCGATGAAGGAGAAGGGCAGGGAGATGTTGAGGGCGCTGGCGCGGGCCGGGGCCGCCGCTCGCTTCCGCGCCTCGAAGGCGATGGTGAGGTCCACCCAGGCCGCCGGGCGCTTGGCCTTGAACGTGGAGATGAAATCCGCCCCGAAGATGTGGCACAGGAGCTGCTCGAAGGCCAGGTCCACCCCCACGGCCCCATAGGGACCCCCTGCGGAGCCAGAGGGGTGGATCGGGCACTGTCCCCATGTCCCCCATCCCCATGTGCTCCATCCCCATGTGCCCCATCCCGTAACCCCCATCCCCATGTCCCCCATCCCCATGTCCCCCATCCCCATAACCCCCATCCCCATGTCCCCAGTCCCCATGTGCCTCATCCCTATGTTCTCCATCCCCATGTCTTCCATCCCCATGTCCCCCATCCCCATTACTCCATCCCCATTACTACATCCCCATGTCCCCCATCCCATGTCCCACATCCCTATGTTCTCCATCCCCATGGCCCCCATCCCCATGTCCTCCATCCCCATGGCCCCCATCCTCATGTCCCACAGCCCAGCATCACCCGGTGCTGCCCCGGCTGGCACATGGGGACACCGGTGGGTCCGTGGCCCCAGGTTGGGTGCTCTGGGCCTCAGCTTCTGGCCTTGTCCTGCCCCGCAGCACCCCTGTCCCTGCCTGCCCCAGCCCAGCACCCCTGTCCCTCCGTCACCCCTCAATGCAGCATCCCTGTCCCACCTGAATCCCTGCCCCATCTGACCCCCCACTCAGCACCCCTGTCCCACCTTGTACCCCCATAACCCATCACCCATGTCCCACTGTTACCCCATCCCAGCACCCCCCATCCCAGCACCCCGTCCCACCTTGTACCCCCATAACCCATCACCCATGTCCCACTGTCACCCCCATCCTAGCATCCCTGTCCCACCTTGTACCCCCATATCCCAACACCCATGTCCCACTGTCACCCCCATCCAGCATCCCTGTCCCACCTTGTACCCTCATAATCCATCACCCATATCCCACTGTCACCCCCATCCCAACATCCCTGTCCCACCTTGTACCCCCATATCCCAACACCCATGTCCCACTGTCACCCCCATCCCAACATCCCTGTCCCCCCTTGTCCCCGCATCCAGCATCCCTGTCCCCCCTCCCTGCCCTTCTCCTCGCTGTCACCAGATGGCGCCACGACCCCACTGCTGCCACCGAGGGACCCCAAACCCCTTATGATGGGGTCCCCCCTTTTGGGGTGTCCCCCTCACCTGAGGCTTTGTAGAGCTCCTTCAGCGTCCCCTGGGGCTTCTCGATCTGATGCACGGTGAGGTCCACGGTGCCCCCCCCGCAGTCAGCCACGATGTACCTGTCACCTAGGGGCAGTGCAGGGGCTGAGGGGGGGTGGTCCTGAGTGCTCCCCACCCCGTAGCCCATCACCCTGCATCAGGCCTGACCCTCTGGGATACCCACCCCATGCTCCTGTGTGCTCCCCACCCCATAGCCCATCACCGTGCATCAGGCCTGACCCTCTGGGATACCCACCCCATGCTCCTGTGTGCTCCCCACCCATAGCCCATCACCGTGCATCAGGCCTGACCCTCTGGGATACCCACCCCATGCTCCTGTGTGCTCCCCACCCCATAGCCCATCACCGTGCATCAGGCCTGCTCCCCTGGGGTACCCACCCCATGGGCTTGGGGCAACGGGCTGAGCCCGTTGCCCCAAGCCCATGGGGTGGGTACCCCAGGGGATGCATCCCACTGCTCCAAGCGCATCACCCCCATGCAAGGACCCTTAGTGACCCCTCCAGCCCCTCTTCCCATCCCAGCGTGATCCAATCGGGCCCTTCCATGGAGCCATCCCTTCTCCTACCTGCCTGCATTTCCGACCAGAGCTCCCCCATTCCCGATTCCACCAGGAACGTGCGGCTGTGACGGGATCTCCGGAGCTGTTCCCGAGCTGCGGGATGCAACGGCAGGGCCAGCATCAGGATCGGAGGGGAGCAGCCCATGTGCATTGGGAATGCCACGGTGGGATGCACTGGTTTTCCGCTCCCTCCCAACCCGATGTAACGCAGCCATCCCTGCTGCTCTTCCCATTATCCCATAGGATCCTATGGGACCCCAGCTCACCACATCCAGTGCCCTTTTCCCTCTTCCCGGGTGGGGTTTCCTCTGCTTCCCCCCCCCCCTCCCATCACCAAAGCACCCGGAAGGGCAGGAGCTCTTTGGGAATGTGGGGTTATCCCTGTTTTCGGCACGCCGGGATGCACATGCAGCACCAGGTCCATCACCCTCAGCCTCCGGGATGCAGCTCCATGCATCCGGATGCGGCCCCGGCCAAGACAAAGGCAGGAGGCACCGGATGATCCCAGCTCCAGACCACACATGGGGGGAGCTCCGTGGGGCGGGGGGGGGGGGGGTGATCCTCTCCCCATACAGGGAGGTCGCTGTGGGATCGGGAAGCCCGAGGCCTCGGCCCCTATGGGGGCGCTGGGGTGGTCAGGGCCAAGGGGAGCCGCTGGGAGGGATCCAGCGACATTCCAGCTGAGGCAGCAGAAACGGGAATGCCGGGAAAGGGAAGGGGGGAGGCGGCGAGGGCAGGTCGGGCTGATGGCAGGGGCTAAGCCCGTGGGGGGTGCACGGCTCGGGTGGGCTTGGAACGGGGGATAGGGGGGGAAAGGGGGAAGCAGAGTGCATGGGGTCTCATTTCCCCCCTTGGCACAAGGCCCCGCTCAGCCCTGCCTCGGTTTCCCCGTCAGCTGGGGATGCCGCGGGTCCCGGACCCAGCTCTTCCCTGTCCCTGCGCTGAGGCTTTCCCTTGGCTCAGCCGCGTTGGATGAAGTGCCAGAGCAAGGAAAACCGCAGGGAAGGGGATGGGAGCGTGGAAAAGGGCCGGGGGCGGAGGAGCGGGGAGGGAGCCATCGCTGCTTCCCCGGCTGCGGCTCTGCTCCATCGCTGATGCCGAGCGGGAGGCAGGCGCCGGGTCCATGACTGAGACCTGCTCCCTGCCCTGGGAGCTCCCCGGGATGCTCATCCCTGTGGGAATGCCCCTCTGGATGGAAGAGCAGGACCCAGTCTGGGGTGATGCCGGTGCCGCTCACCCTGCCGGAAGCTGGAGTCAATGGGATGCTCCGGAGCCAGCCCCGTGCCCGCGGCCTTGCAGCTCAGGTCGGTCAGTTGATGGAGCCGGAGCTTCCTGCAGTAGATGGAGGCGGCCTCGGGCTCCAGCGCGATCAGGAGCTGCTCCGGGCTCTCCGGGGACACCAGCCCGGCCTGGAGGGATAACGGGACATGGGGATGGAGGGGGGAACATCCCATCCCTGAGCATCCCATCCCTGAACATCCCATCCCTGAGCAACCCATCCCTGAACATCCCATCCCTGAACATCCCATCCCTGAGCAACCCATCCCTGAACATCCCATCCCTGAGCATCCCATCCCTGAGCATCCCATCCCTGAACATCCCATCCCTGAGCAACCCATCCCTGAACATCCCATCCCTGAGCATCCCATCCCTGAACATCCCATCCCTGAGCATCCCATCCCTGAGCATCCCATCCCTGAGCATCCCATCCCTGAGCATCTCATCCCATCCCATCCCTGAGCAACCCATCCCTGAACATCCCATCCCTGAGCATCCCATCCCTGAGCATCTCATCCCTGCCCATCCCATCCCTGAACATCCCATCCCTGAGCAACCCATCCCTGAACATCCCATCCCTGAACATCCCATCCCTGAACATCCCATCCCTGAGCATCTCATCCCATCCCATCCCTGCCCATCCCATCCCTGAACATCCCATCCCTGAGCATCCCATCCCTGAGCATCCCATCCCTGAGCATCCCATCCCTGAACATCCCATCCCTGAACATCCCATCCCTGAACATCCCATCCCTGAGCATCCCATCCCTGAACATCCCATCCCTGAGCATCCCATCCCTGAGCATCCCATCCCTGAACATCCCATCCCTGAGCAACCCATCCCTGAACATCCCATCCCTGAACATCCCATCCCTGAGCATCCCATCCCTGAGCATCCCATCCCTGAACATCCCATCCCTGAGCAACCCATCCCTGAACATCCCATCCCTGAGCATCCCATCCCTGAGCATCCCATCCCTGAGCATCCCATCCCTGAGCATCCCATCCCTGAACATCCCATCCCTGAGCAACCCATCCCTGAACATCCCATCCCTGAGCATCTCATCCCATCCCACCCCTGCCCATCCCTGCCCATCCCATCCCATCCCTGCCCATCGCATCCCTGTGCATCCCAGCCCATCCCATCCCACCCCATCCCATCCCTGAACATCCCAGCCCATTCCAGCCCTGTCCATCCCATCCCTGCCCATCCCATCCCTTTCCATCCCATCCCATCCCATCCCTGCCCATCCCATCCCTTTCCATCCCATCCCTGCCCATCCCATCCATCCCATCCCTTTCCATCCCATCCCATCCCATCCCTTTCCATCCCATCCCATCCCATCCCATCCCTGTCCATCCCATCTCATCCCTCTCCATCCCCTCCCACCCCACCCCACCCCACCCTCACCCTGTATGCAGCCTCCCTCATGAACTGCTTGGCCGGCTGCTTCCAGATGGCCGGCACGGTGATGACCCAGCGGATGGCATCGCGCTCGGGCAGCGCCGGGCACTGCTCCTTCAGCTCCTGGCGGGATGGAGCCCCAGGATGGGAGGCGGGGAGCAGCGCCCCGGCAGCGGGGAGGCAGAGGAGGGAAGAGGGGGCCGTGGCCCTACCTGCACCGCGTGCTGCTTGAAGAAGCGGAGCGCGTGCGCGAACACCTCCAGCGCCTGCAGCTTCTTCCCGTTGACGGCTTCCAGCTCCGTGCTCATGGTGAGGTCCTGCGGGAAGGGCAGCGGCAGCAAATGGGGTGTCCTGGGCTCCCGGAGAGGCTGTGGCTGCCCCATCCCTGGCAGTGCTCAAGGCCAGGTTGGACACAGGGGCTTGGAGCAAGCTGCTCTATGGAAGGGGTCCCTGCCCGTGGCAGGGGTTGGGGCTGGAGGGGCTTTAAGGTCCCTTTACCCAGGTGTCCATGGGGTCTCCTCACCCCTCAGAGCATCCCAGTCTCCCCTCTGTTGGGTTAAAGCCATTCCTTGGGTCCTGTCCCCAGTCCCTGATGGAATCCTTCACCCCATCATCCCTCACCCCACCATCCCTCACCCCATCATCCCTCATCCCTCACCCCACCATCCCTCACCCCACCATCCCTCACCCCATCATCCCTCATCCCTCACCCCACCATCCCTCATCCCTCACCCCACCATCCCTCACCCCATCATCCCTCACCCCACCATCCCTCCCTTTCCCTTGCAGCCACCAGGAAGAGGACCCCACCATGGCCACTCTCCTGGAGCCCGGGATGCAGAACCTGCGCTTGGGTAAGGCTGGGCCCAGGGAGCTGGGGGGGGTCCCTGTCCCCATCACCCCCCATTGTCCGTGTGACACCCGGGGCCCTCTCCCTTCTCCTCCCCACCGCAGTCACCATCCCATGGGGAGCCCCCAGTGCTGCTCCTGCACGGGGGTAACCAGCACCATGTGCATTGAGGAGCCCTGGCCCTGCCGGCGCCAGCCTGAGCACGGAGGTGACGGCAAGGACGGGCTCCATGGGGGTCCCCCAAATCACTGTTGGTCCAGAGCCCACGCACTGGGGCTGGCTCCGGACCCATGGAAGGATGCTCTGGTCCGGATGGGTCTCTGGAGCCCCACGCTCCAAGCCTTCCACCCAACCCATTCCATGCCCCATGCCCCGTGCCCCATGACCCGTGCCCCATGTTCCATGCCCCATGCTCCGTGCCCCATGCTCTGTGCCCCGTGCCCCATACCCCATGCTCGGTGCCCCATGCCCCATGCTCTGTGCCCCATGCTCCATGCTCCGTGCCCCATGCCCCGTGCTCCATGCCCTGTGCCCCATGCCCCATGCTCCATGCCCCGTGCCCCATGCCCCATGCTCCATGCTCCGTGCCCCATGCCCCGTGCCCCATGCCCCATGCTCCATGCCCCATGCTCCATGCCCTGTGCCCCATGCTCCATGCCCCATGCTCCATGCCCCATGCCCCGTGCCCCGTGCTCCATGCCCCATGCCCCATGCCCCGTGCCCCATGCCCCATGCCCCATGCTCCATGCCCCATGCCCCATGCCCCGTGCCCCATGCCCCATGCCCCATGCCCCGTGCCCCATGCCCCATGCTCCATGCCCCATGCCCCGTGCCCCCTGCCGTACGCTCGTGCTGTGGATCTTCATCTTGAACTTCTCGAAGTAGAGCCACTCGCGGGCCTCCTCGGGGTCCAGGTCATGGTAATAGTCCCTGGCCGTGTAGCCGAAGCTGTGGAAGGCGCCGTCGGGCGTGAGCAGGAGGCTGGTCGGGCTCTTCTGGTTGGCCACCCCCGGGTCCCCTCCTTCCCATTTCCTGCGAACAGGAGCCTGTGAAGCTCAAGGCCGGCCCCGGCCCCGGCCCCGCTGTGTTCACCCCATGGCAGCGCCCCAAGGGACGCAGAACGGGGCAAGGTCCCTGCCGAGGCCGTGCGCGGAGCTTGCGCTGCTCCCCCGGGGCTCTAACGAGCGGAGCCCTAACGGGGAGCTGCCCACGGCTGAAGCAGAGAGCATCCCCCGGGCTCCCTCCACCCCACGGCGGGGTCCCGCTGCCCCCCTCAAGGCGGCCTCGCTGCCCCTCACCTCATCATGTGGATGGCCTCGGGGTCGCTGCGGAAGCTGAAGGCGTATCCGCTGGACGTGGTGCCGAAGTCGATGGCCACCACCACGGCGAAGGACGCGGTTTGCCGCGAGCGAGCCTCGCTCCTCTGGAACACGAGGGAAGCCCTTCGGGATGGGCTCTGCGCCGAGGGCACGCACCCAAACGGGGCTGGATGCTGCCCGAAAACTGGGTAAGGGGTTTAACCCCCCATGGACCAGGGCAAGGGATGCGCTGATGCTGTGCTTTGCTCTGGTGCCGGCAGCAAGGGCCGATTCCTCCTCTTGCCCAGCTCCGGACCATGGAGCAAAGGCTCGGCGGGCACCAGGCTCCGTGGGGATGCTGTGATTGCTCCTAAAGCTCCGTGGGACAAAGGGTTTGGACGGGGCTCGGAGCGAGCTGCTCCAGTGGAAGGGGTCCCTGCCCGAGGCAGGGGTTGGGGCTGGAGGAGCTTTGAGGTCCCTTCAACCCAAACCAGTCCATGATTCCATGACTGCATTGTCAGCTGCTCCCCATCTCTGTTCCAGGAGCCTCATCCCACCCCGTGGACCCCCCAACCCAAACCCTTCCTGGCCCGAATGCCCCTGGCGGGTTCTCTGATGCTTTCCTGGCCCCCCTGTTGCTCCCCATCCCTTGTCTCGCGGCTGGCGATGGCGGGTGGAGGTGCCAAGGGGACCGTGAAGTCACGGTGATCCCTGTATCCATGCCGGAGGCTCCCAGGCGTGCGGGGCAGACACGGGAAGCTAAAAGCCCTCATTAACTTTTAACACGTCCCGCTTTGCGGGGCGCAGGAGGCAGCCGGCCGTGAAGAGCGCCGGCAGGAACACGGCTCAGGAGCTTGTCTCCGACGTGTCCCTGCTCCGGCACGTTCCCTGCCGCCCTCCATCCTCCGGGATGCCCACGGGAGCGAGCTGAGCCCGCAGCCTCGCAGTGACTTAAACTGGAACGGATGCTGGTGCTCCTCCGGCTCCTCTCCTGCCTCCTCCATCCCAGCAGTCCCATGCCTAAAGGATGCCCTGGGGTCACGCTGACCCACCCTTGGGCTGCTGTTGGGGATGGAAACCGGGATGGGAGGCAATGGGGGGGTCACCACTGACCAGGGGAAGGCCAAAATGGGGGGCAATGCCACGAGAACAGACCCAGGGACCCCCCCGTTCCTTACCGGTGACTGGGAGGGCGTCAATGGGGCGATGCTGCAGCTATCGTGAGGGGTCTCCGGGGAGCCGGGGGGGGACGGCGTGGGGCAGCGCTCGCCACTGGCACCTGTGGACACAGGGGGACAGGGATGGGGATGGAGCAGGACCTGGATCCTCCTTGAGACCCTTCCCTTAGGGGAGGGCAGCACTCGGCATCCTCTCGCTGCGATGGAGACATCCCAATGGGTCATGGCCGCTGATCCCGGTGGGATCCATAGAGGGCAGGTCTGGGGTTCAACCAGTGTAAGGAAGGAGCTCGCCAGCGCTGGTTAAATAGCAAGAGAGGAAGCCCTTGGAGGTGTCAGGAGGTGCAGGAACCAGTTACACTTGGTGTTAGCACTGGGGAGCTCATGGGCATCCCTCTCGCTGCCTATGGGGGGGGATAAGGGGTGAAGAAGGGCTCCAGGAATGAGGGATCTCCTCCTCCTCTGTGGCCTGGGGACATCAGCGCTTGCCCGATGGGAAGATGCCCCATCGCTGGCAGTGCTCAAGGCCAGGTTGGACACAGGGCTTGGAGCAAGCTGCTCCAGTGGAAGGGGTCCCTGCCCGTGGCAGGGGCTGGAGCTGGAGGAGCTTTGAGGTCCCTTCCAACCCATTCCATGGTCGGGGTGGCCTGGTTGTGGTTTCGGGGGGTTCCACGCAGCGGCGTGGGCAGGATCTGGTGAGGAGACACGGGCTCAACGCCCCCTCCATCACCAGAGAGGAAGCAGCACAGGGAGCCAAGGACCTGCCAGCCCCGTGTCCCCATTGCCCCTGGGATGGGGGGAAAACTTGGGATGAGAGGTGCTGGGGGGCACTGAGGCAGGGCAAGTGTCCATCTCCTCCTCCTCTTCCTCCCCCTCGGACCCCAACCACCCCCCTGCCTCCTCCGTGACCCTGCCCTGGGTTCCTGGTTATTCCCGGCTATTCCCGGTGTGCCGGCCCCACGGAGCCGCCTCCGCTCCTCCTGCCACATGGTTCCCATTAGCACAGGGGGATTAATCACCATGGACGGGCTCCAGCTGCTCCGGGGGGGCTGGGGGAGCGGGGCCGCCTTTCCCAGAGGTTATGGAACCCCTGGGAATGGGATGTGGGGGCCAGGCAGTGGCACGGGGGTATCCAACCGCCCCATGGACCCACGCATCCACCCCAGCTCCCAGGGCAACCCCTGTGCGCCGAGGGAGCATCCCGGTGCGTCCCTTGTTAGCTCCCTAAATCCCTCTGGCAGCACGGGAGCCCCAGAGCCTGCCCTGGGGATGCTCTGGGACCCCCAACAGCAGCAGCTGTGGGGCTGGGGCTGGACTTGATCCCCCCCCCCCCATCCTGGGGCTGCGGTCCCAGCTCCCCCCAGCGCTTCCTCTCCTTGCCCGGCCAGGGCTGCGTCCCTTGACACGTCCCGGTGCCAGGATCCTGCTTTGTCCCGTGCCCCCCCCTCCCGCTCCCGGCTGCTCCCCACCAGGATGCGCCTCCGGTCCCTCCATGCTCCGTAAGTGCCTTTTGCTGTATCCGTGTCCGTGCCATGAATATTTGATCCCTGACAAACAGGGATGTCCCTCGGGATGTCTCTGTGTGCCAGCAGCGGGGGGAGGCCGGAGCCCCCCCGTTGTGGGGGGGGGGGGAAGCATCCCCCAGGTCAGGCAGGGGGATGAGCCGGGCTTGGAGCGTGGGGCTCCGGAGACCCATCCGGAACAGAGCATCCTTCCATGGGTCCGGAGCCAGCCCCAGCGCGTGGGCTCTGGACCAACAGTGATTTGGGGGACCCCCATGGAGCCCGTCCTTGCCGTCACCTCCGTGCTCAGGCTGGCGCCGGCAGGGCCAGGGCTCCTCAATGCACATGGTGCTGGTTACCCCCGTGCAGGAGCAGCACTGGGGGCTCCCCATGGGATGGTGACTGCGGTGGGGAGGAGAAGGGAGAGGGCCCCGGGTGTCACACGGACAATGGGGGGTGATGGGGACAGGGACCCCCCCCAGCTCCCTGGGCCCAGCCTTACCCAAGCGCAGGTTCTGCATCCCGGGCTCCAGGAGCGTGGCCATGGTGGGGTCCTCTTCCTGGTGGCTGCAAGGGAAAGGGAGGAATGGTGGGGTGAGGGATGGTGGGGTGAGGGATGGTGGGGTGAGGGATGGTGGGGTGAGGGATGGTGGGGTGAGGGATGATGGGGTGAGGGATGGTGGGGTGAGGGATGAGGGATGATGGGGTGAGGGATGGTGGGGTGAGGGATGGTGGGGTGAGGGATGGTGGGGTGAGGGATGGTGGGGTGAGGGATGGTGGGGTGAGGGATGATGGGGTGAGGGATGGTGGGGTGAGGGATGATGGGGTGAGGGATGGTGGGGTGAGGGATGAGGGATGATGGGGTGAGGGATGGTGGGGTGAGGGATGGTGGGGTGAGGGATGGTGGGGTGAGGGATGGTGGGGTGAGGGATGAGGGATGGTGGGGTGAGGGATGATGGGGTGAGGGATGGTGGGGTGAGGGATGGTGGGGTGAGGGATGGTGGGGTGAGGGATGGTGGGGTGAGGGATGATGGGGTGAGGGATGGTGGGGTGAGGGATGATGGGGTGAGGGATGGTGGGGTGAGGGATGATGGGGTGAGGGATGGTGGGGTGAGGGATGAGGGATGGTGGGGTGAGGGATGGTGGGGTGAGGGATGGTGGGGTGAGGGATGATGGGGTGAGGGATGATGGGGTGAGGGATGATGGGGTGAGGGATGGTGGGGTGAGGGATGAGGGATGGTGGGGTGAGGGATGGTGGGGTGAGGGATGGTGGGGTGAGGGATGGTGGGGTGAGGGATGGTGGGGTGAGGGATGAGGGATGGTGGGGTGAGGGATGGTGGGGTGAGGGATGGTGGGGTGAGGGATGGTGGGGTGAGGGATGGTGGGGTGAGGGGTGATGGGGTGAGGGATGATGGGGTGAGGGATGAGGGATGGTGGGGTGAGGGATGAGGGATGGTGGGGTGAGGGATGGTGAGGTGAAGGATTCCATCAGGGACTGGGGACAGGACCCGGGGAATGGCTTTAACCCAACAGAGGGGAGACTGGGATGCTCTGAGGGGTGAGGAGACCCCATGGACACCTGGGTAAAGGGACCTTAAAGCTCCTCCAGTTCCAGCCCCTGCCACGGGCAGGGACCCCTTCCACTGGAGCAGCTTGCTCCAAGCCCCTGTGTCCAACCTGGCCTTGAGCACTGCCAGGGATGGGGCAGCCACAGCTTCTCTGGGCACCCTGTGCCAGCGCCTCAGCACCCTCCCAGGGAAGAGCTTCTGCCTAAGAGCTCATCTCAGTCTCCCCTCTGGCAGGTTAAAGCCATTCCCCTTGGCCTGTCCCTACATCCCTTGTCCCAAGCCCCTCTCCAGCTTTCCTGCAGCCCCTTCAGGCACTGGAGCTGCTCTCAGGTCTCCCCTTCAGGAGCCTTCTCTTGTCCAGGCTGCCCCAGCCCAGCTCTCTCAGCCTGGCCCCAGAGGCCTGACCCTTTACAGCAGGAGACCCTTTACAGCCCCCCTGTCAATGCAGCGGTCACCGCCCGGCTCCGGCTGCTCCCATCCTGCGGAGCCACGGGCTCAGGACCACGCTGAGCTCATCGGGAGCGGCCTCGCTCCTCCCCAAGCCAAACCCAGCGCCCGCTGCCGGCCCTGAGCCTGGGTCCTGCCCTCGGTGCCTCCCCGGTGTGCTATGGATGGGCTTCTGCTGCCTAAAGGATGCTGTGATCCCGTGGCCCAAACCGGGCTTCCCAAGGGGTTCTGAGGGTCCTGCGAGGGGTTCTCCCCCCTCCAGCGCTGGGAATTTGGGTCTCCTCCAACGGGAGCCCTGCCCAGCGCTGAGCTTGCATTCCTGGTGTCCCTTTGTCCCGCACACCCCTTGTGCAGCCCCAGGGCTGGGGGGGGGGGGATAACCCCAGTTCTGCCCCCCCAGCCCAACGGGGCTATGCAGGGATGTCCTTTGTATCCCCACCCTGGGGGCTGAGCTCCCAGCGGAGCCTTCCTGCATCCCGCTGCTGCGGGAGCTGTCGGGGAGTGGGAGTGCGAAGCAAGACCTCGGGCTGTGGTGACCCGATGGCTTCATTCCTGCCCCTCCAAGGCCACGGGAAGGTCCGGACAGGCATTCCAGAGGCCCACCAGGATCCAGGTCTCATTGTGGGGTTGGCTCTTGGCTGCCTCCATCCCCGAGCTGCCCAGCCCCTGCCTGGGCTCCCATGAGGAATATGAGCAGCCTCAGCCCACTCTGGTGGTGGTGGCAGCAGAACAAGGGACCGAGGTGTCCTCCAGCCCCACAAAGGGGATTCCTGCCCCCCTCCGGAGACCCAGCCCCTGCACCCAATGCCAGGGCACTCCTGAGGTCTGGGGGCACCCCATGAGCCTGGCATCCCATAATCCCTGCTGGAGGAAGCGAGTGGGTCCCTCGGTTCCCATCGGCTGCGTCAGTGGAGCCCTGGTGTCCTCCAGCCCCATCCCCGGGCGGTGACCGCGCTGCCTGCACATGGGGCTGCCTGACCCACAGCTTCCAGCTCTGGGGAAGGATCCCGGGGCTCATTCCAGCAGCGTTTTCGAGGACTTTCCACCATTTCTGCCTCTGCAGGGGCTCGCGGAAACAGGGAGAGGAAACAAGTTTGGGTTGGACTCAGGGAGGCAGAGCCAGGCAAGGGAGAGGCGCCGGGGGCTCGGTGTTGATGTCGAGCATGGGATCCTTTGTGGGATTCACCCCATCGCGCGGCTCCGCTGGGATGTCCCCGGTGTGCCTCAGCCACAGCCCCTGCGCGGTGCTGGCGCTACCCCTGTGCCTCATTGAGGTGTCCCCGCCGGGACCCCAGCGTGGGGACACGGGGCCCTCCGGAGCTCAGGGGGGTCCCAACGCCCCCACCAGCGCCCTGGCACCCCCCCGCCCGCTCTCCACACTGCGGGGTGCCGGGGGCGAGCCGGTCCCCGCTGGCCCCGCGCCTCGGGCGCTGCTCCCCGCTCACCTCTGCATGGGACGGGTCGGGGCCCCCTCCGCGCTCCGGCGATGCCCGCGGGTGCCGGCGGTGCCGAACGGCTCCGCTCCCGCTGCCGCCGCCGCCCGCAGCGCCCCCGCTCGCGCCTCCCTCCGCTTCCCCCGCGCCTTCCTGCCGCGGATCGCGATCGCAGCTGCTGCAGATGTTGTGCGAGCGGGAGGAGCCGCGAAACCCGAGCCCCGCGGCGCTGCCTCCGCGCCCCGAGGGGGGAAAGGGACCCCCGGCATCCCGGCCGCGGTGCGCGGGAGCAGCGGCGCCTCCGTCCACGTCCTCCCACCCCATCCGCTTCTGTTTGTGCCCCCATTCCTCCCAGTGCTGGCTCTGGATGCGCCATGGAAGCAGGGGCTGGAGGCAAGCGGGGGGGGGGGGGGGCTCCTCTCTGCGGCTCCCAAAGGGCCCCAGGCCAAGAAGAAACCTTCCAGGGAGGGGCTCAAAATCACAAAGAGATCATTGAGATTGTTGGGGCTATTTGGATCGACGAGCTCAGTTGGGATCATTGAGAGCATTTGGGTCATTGAGATCATTGGGATCATTGAGATCAGTTGGGATCATTGAGAGCATTTGGGTCATTGAGAGCATTTGGGTCTTTGAGAGCATTTGGGTCATTGAGAGCATTTGGGTCTTTGAGAGCATTTGGGTCATTGAGATCATTGGGATCATTGAGAGCATTTGGGTCATTGAGAGCATTTGGGTCTTTGAGATCAGTTGGGTCATTGAGATCATTGGGATCATTGAGAGCATTTGGGTCATTGAGAGCATTGGGATCATTGAGGGCATTTGGGTCTTTGAGAGCATATGGATCATTGAGAGCATTTGGGTCTTTGAGAGCATTTGGGTCTTTGAGATCAGTTGGGTCATTGAGATCAGTTGGGTCATTGAGGGCATTTGGGTCATTGAGGGCATTTGGGTCATTGAGATCAGTTGGGTCATTGAGAGCATTTGGGTCTTTGAGATCAGTTGGGATCACTGAGATCAGTTGGGTCATTGAGGGCATTTGGGTCATTGAGGGCATTTGGATCATTGAGAGCATTTGGGTCATTGAGATCAGTTGGGATCACTGAGATCAGTTGGGTCATTGAGGGCATTTGGGTCATTGAGGGCATTTGGGTCATTGAGATCATTTTGGGATCATTGAGATCAGTTGGGTCATTGAGGGCATTTGGGTCATTGAGATCATTGGGATCATTGAGATCAGTTGGGATCATTGAGGGCACTTGGTTCATTGAGGGCATTTGGGTCATTGAGGGCATTTGGGTCATTGAGATCATTGGGATCATTGAGATTACTAGGATCATTTGTATCACTGAAATGAGTGGGATCCTGAAGGTTGTTGGGATCATCAAGATCCCCAAAACCATTGGGATAATAGTTGAGATCAGTGGGGTGGTCATTGAGACCATTGGGATCACACCTATGGACCACACAAGTGCCTGTCCTGCTCACTGCATCCCTCCTGTCCGTGCACACACGCTTACCTGCCCTCTTACTGCCTGCTCCTTCCTCCTCCTGCCATGGCCTGAGTCCCTGGTCCCAGTTTGGGACTGGGAAGAGCCTGGATGTGTGCTGGGCTCCCTGCAGGCAGGAGGGATGGGGCTGGGGGTGGTCGCTGTGGGCTCCTCAGTAGCTCTGTGTGCACACATACACGCGTGATCATGCAGGGCCATGGCATGCACACACACATGCGTGTGCATGCTGCACCCTGGGCCGGCTGGACGGAACAGGTCCGGGCAGGCAGGGCTGCAAGTGCCCAGTTGTACTGGGGCTGTACTGGGGTTGTATTGGGGTTGCAGTGGGGTTTTACTTTGACTGTACTGGGCTGAATGGGGTTGTAGTGGGGTTTTAATGGCGCTGGACTGGGACTTCACCAGGGCTGTACTGGAGCTGTACTGGGGCTTTACTGGAGCTGTACAGGGGCCATAGTGCGGCAGTACCATGGCTTTAGTGGGGCTGTACCAGAGCTGTACTGGGGCAGCACTGGGCTGAACTGGGGTTTTGCTGGCACTGGACTGGGGCTTTACCAGGGCTGTACTGGAGCTGTATAGGGGCTATAGTGTGGGAGTTCCATGGCTTTACCTGGGCCTGTACTGAGGCTTTACTGGGTCTGTACCAGGGTCTGTACTGGGGCAGAACTGGGTCTGTACCGGGGATGTACTGGGGTTGTACTGGGGCAGTATCAGGGTTATACTGGGTCTGTACTGAGGCTTTAGTGGGGCTGTACCAGAGCTGTACTGGGGCAGCACTGGGCTGAACTGGGGCTTTGCTGGCACTGGACTGGGACTTTACCAGGGCTGTACTGGAGCTGTATAGGGGCTATAGTGTGGCAGTACCGTGGCTTTACCTGGGCCTGTACTGGGGGTTTACTGGGTCTGTACCAGGGTCTGTACTGGGGCAGTGCTGGATCTGTACCAGGGATGTATCAGGGCTGTACTGGGGTTGTACTGGGGCAGTACCAGGGTTATACTGGGTCTGTACTGGGGCAGTACTGGGACTGTACCAGGGCTGTACCTGGGCTGAACTGGGGCAGTACTGGGACTGTACCAGGGTCTGTATTGGGGCAGTACTGGGTCTGTACAAGGGCTGTACTGGGGATGTACTGGGTTTGTACTGGGGCAGTACTGGGGTTATCCTGGGTCTGCACTGGGGCTTTAGTGGGGCTGTACCAGAGTTGTCCTGGGGCAGTACTGGGCTTGTATTGGGTCTGTACTGGGGCTTTAGTGGGGCTGTACCAGAGCTGTCCTGGGGCAGTACTGGGGTTGTATTGGGTCTGTACTGGGGCTTTAGTGGGGCTGTACCAGAGCTGTACTGGGGCAGTACTGGGCTTGTATTGGGTCTGTACTGGGGCTTTAGTGGGGCTGTACCAGAGCTGTCCTGGGGCAGTACTGGGGTTGTATTGGGTCTGTACTGGGGCTTTAGTGGGGCTGTACCAGAGCCATCTTGGGGCAGCTCTGGGCTTGTATTGGGTCTGCACTGGGGCTTTAGTGGGGCTGTACCAGAGCTGTACTGGGGCAGCACTGGGCTTGTATTGGGTCTGCACTGGGGCTTTAGTGGGGCTGTACCAGAGCTGTCCTGGGGCAGCTCTGGGCTTGTATTGGGTCTGCACTGGGGCTTTAGTGGGGCTGTACCAGAGCTGTACTGGGGCAGCTCTGGGCTTGTATTGGGTCTGTACTGGGGCTTTAGTGGGGCTGTACCAGAGCTGTCCTGGGGCAGTACTGGGGTTGTATTGGGTCTGCACTGGGGCTTTAGTGGGGCTGTACCAGAGCTGTCCTGGGGCAGTACTGGGGTTGTATTGGGTCTGCACTGGGGCTTTAGTGGGGCTGTACCAGAGCTGTCCTGGGGCAGTACTGGGGTTGTATTGGGTCTGTACTGGGGCTTTAGTGGGGCTGTACCAGAGCCGTCCTGGGGCAGCTCTGGGCTTGTATTGGGTCTGCACTGGGGCCATGCTGAGGCTGGACTGGGGCAGCACCGGTGGGATCGAGGTGTGGGGCAGGCACCGGGAGGCCTCAGCCCTGGAGCCGGGGAAGCTTCTGGAGGCAGAGCAGGAGCGGGAGGAGGAGGGGAGGGAGGCCGGGGCTCCGCCTGTGTTTGCTTCCCTGGCTCCCGGACAAGGATGAGGTAGCGCTTTCCGGGAATTGAGGTAAGGCCCAGGGAAATGCCTCCGGGCGACGGGAAACGGGGGAGCGGAGCGGGAGCCGGAGCCCGAACCCGGCCCGCGGGGCAAAACCCACCCGGGGCTGGTGGGTGCCCAGCGGTGGTGTTCCCGTGGCTGGGAATGGGGCCAGCGGCGGTGTTCCCGTGGCTGGGAATGGGGCAGGGGTGTTCCCGTGGCTGGGAATGGGGCAGGGGTGTTCCCGTGGCTGGGAATGGGGCAGGGGTGTTCCCATCACTGGGAATGGGGCAGGGGTGCTCCCATGGCTGGGAATGGGGCAGGGGTGTTCCCGTGGCTGGGAATGGGGCAGGGGTGTTCCCGTGGCTGGGAATGGGGCCAGCGGCGGTGTTCCTGTTGCTGGGAATGGGGCAGGGGTGTTCCCATCACTGGGAATGGGGCAGTCGCCACCGGGCAGAGCAATCCCTCCTGCCCACTCCACCCCGTTTGCCCCTCCAAAGGCAGCATCCCCTGGGATGAGCAGGGAGCCGGTCCCCCCTGTGCCGGGGCCTGCAATCCCCACCTTCATCACCACCCTCACCATCACCTCCCATCGCCAGGCATCCCAGGGGAGGGCTGGAGAAGCGGGATGGGACCGGGGCAAACAGGGCTGAAGGAAGGTGCCACCACTCAACCAAGGTCTTTGCGACCTCGCTGCCAATGGATCCTATGGGAAAGGGGGTGCTGGCACCGGGAGCAGGAGGGAGCACACCCAGGCTGGGAAGGGCCGGTCGCTTCCTCCACACAGCACAGCCCGTGTTTCCCATCACATTCCCAGTTTCCCATCCATTGTTGCCCATCCAACTGTTCCCCGCTGTTCCCAGTGGGGCCACAGCTCCTTTGGGATGGTTTTGGTCCCTCTGTGGTGCTGCCCCCATCTCACTGTGTCACTGCTGAGGAGGGGTTTGGGTTGGTGGCTCCTGCTCCGGTTGTTTCCCATGGAAAGCAGAGGGATGGGAAGCACTGGAGCTCAGGGAGCGTCTGTGGTGGTTTTGGACGTGGTTTGGGTCAGGCTGTCAGCAAACCACTGCCTGTGCCTCAGTTTCCCCATAGAAACGGCTGTGCAGGGCAGGGGGGTGCAGAGATTCAGTTCTTACTTCCTGCATCCCCCCAAGCTGCATGCGGCTCCCCCATGCACCCCATCCTGCCCTCCATGCCTTGGGATGCTGGTGGGGACGAGCTGCTGCAGCTCCGGTATCTCCCTGGGTGACGCCAGCCAACGACCCCTCGCCATGGGGCTGATCCCATCCGCTCCCCCACCAGGACACCCCAGACTCCGGGTGCTCGGTCTCCAGGAGATGATGTGCAGCTGTGACCCCCCCAGCATGACCCACACTGTTCAGCCATGATGCCCGCGGCAGGGGGCTGGAACTGGGTGAGCTTTAAGGTCCCTTCCCACCCAAACCATTCCATGCTTCCATGATCAATTCATCTCTCGGGCCTGACTGATGTGGGGAGCCCCACGGGCACTTTGCACACACACACAGTGACCACAGCCATACACAGCCCCGCACAGCCACCACCCTTTCCTGCCAAGCACGCCCTGCACACGCATGTGCACTCGCACACGTATGTGCACACGTGTCCTGGCTTCCCCTGCGGTGCTCACCAGAGCCTTCCTCTCCCAAGCCCGGTGCTGTCCCCTGGCCTGCGGCCGTGCCAAGCTTCCTTCCCGGCCTCTCCCTTCCCCTGCCCGCACGCAAACACCCCATGGGGGTCCTGCCAACCCGAACGGACGCCCGGGTCCTCAGCCCAGCCGTGGGGCCACAGAAACACGGGATGGTTTGGGTTGGAAGGGAGCTTAAATCCCATCCAGCTCCAACCCCTGCCACGGGCAGGGACCCCTTCCACTGGAGCAGCTTGCTCCAAGCCCCTGTGTCCAACCTGGCCTTGAGCACTGCCAGGGATGGGGCAGCCACAGCTTCTCTGGGCACCCTGTGCCAGCGCCTCAGCACCCTCCCAGGGAAGAGCTTCTGCCTAAGAGCTCAGCTCAGTCTCCCCTCGGGCAGGTTAAAGCCATTCCCCTTGGCCTGTCCCTACATCCCTTGTCCCAAGCCCCTCTCCAGGTTCCCTGCAGCCCCTTGAGGCACTGGAGCTGCTCTGAGCTCGCTCCATCCCTGCAGCCGCGCTGGGAGCTCGGGCTCTGCCCCGGCCCCGATCCGCAGCCGCCGCTCGCGGGTCTGGATCCCATTATCCCGGCGGGGGAGCTCCGAGAGCGGCATCAGCGGAAGTGCTCCGGGGAAGGGGAACAGACCCGGAGCGGGGGCACCGGCGGGGGCGGTCCCTCCTCCACCTCTCTCCAGCCACAGGCCCCGTTTAAGTGGCCCTAAATCACTGCTCAGCCCGGAGCTGGCCTCTCCCCGCAGCACCCGTGGGTGCGCTTCAGCATCTCCCGCTCAGTGCCTGGGACAGGGCAGGCCTGGGTGCCCCAGGGCGCCCCACACGCCCGGATCCGGCCAGAGGGATTTGGGCTGCTTGGAAGTCCTCCAGGATCCCACCCCACCCCGGGTCCCGGCCGGCGGCTGGGACGGGGGATGCATCCCCAGCCGTCCCTCGCCGAGGGGAACAGGAGGGTTTGAGATGAAAACGGCTTTTCCCCCATGAGCCCCCCTCCAGCCTTGTCCTGCTCGCACGGATCCATCAGTGCAGGGGGAACGGGGGGCTCCCGGGGGGTTCATGTGTCAGGTCCCGGTATCCAGGAGCAGGGAAACGGGGATGAGCCAAATGGCAAAGCGCTGTAGCGGCGTTGTCGGCGGCTGGGAGCAGGGAGCGGAGCCGGGGGCTCCGCATCCCCCTCCCGGCCCCCGGGGGGGAGCTCTTGGGGACGCGGTGCGGGCGAGAGCCGTGCCGGGGACATCGGTTTGACAGCGGCCGCGGCTCCGTGTCCTGCTCCGAGCCTGGTGGGGGAGCGGGGCCGGGGGGGGCTGTACCCACACAGCGGCCAAGGGGGGTGCCCCTGGTTTGGCTTCCAGCAGTGGGGCTGGAGGGGGGGGGGGAAAGGTGCCTGGATGGGGGTTCTCCGTTTCGCCGGGGGTGGCAGCCCTGGGGTGTTGGAATCATGGAAGCATGGAATGGTTTGGGTTGAAGGGGCCTTAAAGCTCCTCCGGCTCCAGCCCCAGTGAAGGCCTCTGCCCAAGTCCCTTTGCTGCACAGCGTGGGATGTTCAGAGGCTCCTCTATACATGTGGGGCTGATGGGACCCAGTGTGTCTGTAGGAACACGGATCAGGATGCCCTGGGAGCAGCCCGGGTGCCTGCTCTGCCCATGCACCAAGCGCTGTTAGCACAGGGTGCCCAGAGAAGCTGTGGCTGCCCCATCCCTGGCAGTGCTCAAGGCCAGGTTGGACACAGGGGCTTGGAGCAAGCTGCTCCAGTGGAAGGGGTTGGGGTTGGAGGAGCTTTAAGGTCCCTTCCAACCGGAACCATTCCATGATTCCATGGAGCATCACCTCAAGCCAGGACGGGGCTGTCCCAGCTTCAGGCCTGGGGTCCTCATTCCCTTGGGAAGAGGGCAGCACGCTTGGACAGGGCAAACCTTGGCTTTAGGCTGAGCTGCCCTCAGGCTCTGCTCGTGCCAGGACCCGCTCTGCTGCGCCGCAGCAGTGACCGGAGGGGAGGCAGCGATGCTGCGGGTCCCCGGCGCATCCCTCTCCAGCCCTTGGGGCTGCAGCAGCCCCTGTCCCCCCGTGCCCACCCCACGGCGCTGCCGTGTCACATCCCATTCCGTTGGACATTGCTGCTCGCCGCGGCGCAGGAATAATTTAAGGCGTTTTCCCAGCGGAAGCCCCCGTCTCGCTCCGGAGCTAATGAAGCGTCTGGGATCAGTGACTCGAAACATTCCAACGTCCCCTGCCCGGGGCGGGGCTGTGCAGCTGAGAGCGGGTTTGCGCTCGGATGCTCCCTGTGCTCGTGTTCAGGTGTCCTGGAGATGCGATTCCAGCCCAGGATGGGGTCGGTGAGGCCGCAGCTTGGCCTGAAGCCCTGCTCCCCCCAGGCACTGGGGTCCCCCCGGGCACCCCCCTGGCTGTACCGGGGCAGGCGATGCTCTGCCGTGGGCGCAGGATCGATCCTGGGGGTCCATCCCGGTGCTCAGCACCGCAGCCTCCCCTCGTCCTGTGGGGCTCCCCTGCCCTGCCTGTGCTGAGCCCCCCCTGCCCCGGCTCCTGCCCCTGCCTGAACCCTGCCGAGCATTGACCCCAGAACTGCACCGCACCAGTGCCTGTGACATCCCCATCCCATCCCATCCTATCCTGTCCTGTCCCGTCCTATCCTAGCCTATCCGATCCCACTCTGTCCCATCGCATCCTATCCTATTCTATTCCATCCCATCCTATCCTGTCCTATCCCCATCTCATCCCATCCAATCCCATCCTATCTTATTCTATCCCATCCCATCCAATCCCATCCCATCCTATGCTATCTTATCCTATCCCATCTTATCCCATCCCATCCTATCCCATACTACTTCCTATCCCATCCCATCCTATCCCATCCCATCCTATCCCATCCTATCCTATCCTATCCTATCCTATCCTATCCTATCCTATCCTATCCTATCCCATCCTACCCTGTCCCATCCCATCCCATTCCCCACCCCACCCCAAGGCCCCCACCCCACTCCCCGCCCTAGGGCTCATCCCCCCATGTCCCCTCCTCTCTCCCCTCCCTGCTGAGCTCAGCAAAAGCCCCCCCAGCCGTGGGGGGCACCGATGGGACCCCCTTTACCAGCACCCGCCCCCCGGACCCCCCCAGCCCTGCAGAGCCCAGCACCGGGCCAGGAGGAGCTGGGGGGAGCCGGGCCCCCCCAGTCTCACCAGGGCCTCGCACCGGCCCCACTGCCAAAGCCAACATTGACCCAGAGCAGGAGCAACCGGAGCCCAGGGCTGGGTGACCCCAGTGCCCCCCAGTGACGGGGATGGGGGGGCAGCACACAGTGACCCCCAGTGATGGGGATGGGGGGGGCAGCACACAGTGACCCCAGTGCCCCCCAGTGATGGGGATGGGGGGGGCAGCACTCAGTGACCCCAGTGCCCCCCAGTGATGGGGATGGGGGGGGCAGCACTCAGTGACCCCCAGTTCCCCCCAGTGACGGGGATGGGGGGGGCAGCACTCAGTGACCCCCAGTGATGGGGAAGGGGGGGGCAGCACACAGTGACCCCAGTGCCCCCCAGTGATGGGGATGGAGGGGACAGCACACAGTGACCCCAGTGATGGGGATGGGGGGGGCAGCACACAGTGACCCCAGTGCCCCCCAGTGATGGGGATGGGGGGTGCAGCACTCAGTGACCCCCAGTTCCCCCCAGTGATGGGGATGGGGGGGACACAGTGACCCCAGTGCCCCACCAGTGATGGGGATGGGGGGGACACAGTGACCCCAGTGCCCCACCAGTGATGGGGATGGGGGGGCAGCACACAGTGACCCCGGTGCCCCACCAGTGATGGGGATGGGGGGGGCAGCACACAGTGACCCCCAGTGACGGGGATGGAGGGGACAGCACACAGTGACCCCAGTGCCCCACCAGTGATGGGGATGGGGGGGCAGCACACAGTGACCCCCAGTGACGGGGATGGGGGGGGCAGCACTCAGTGACCCCCAGTTCCCCCCAGTGATGGGGATGGGGGGGCAGCACACAGTGACGCCCAGTGATGGGGATGGGGGGGGCAGAACACAGTGACCCCAGTGCCCCCCAGTGATGGGGATGGGGGGGACACAGTGACCCCAGTGCCACCAGTGATGGGGGGGACACAGTGACCCCAGTGCCCCCCAGTGATGGGGATGGAGGGGACAGCACACAGTGACCCCAGTGATGGGGATGGGGGGGCAGAACACAGTGACCCCAGTGCCCCCCAGTGATGGGGATGGGGGGGACACAGTGACCCCAGTGCCACCAGTGATGGGGGGGACACAGTGACCCCAGTGCCCCCCAGTGATGGGGATGGGGGGGGCAGCACACAGTGACCTCCAGTGATGGGGATGGAGGGGACAGCATACAGTGACCCCCAGTGCCCCACCAGTGATGGGTGCAATGTGGGTCCCCCACCTCCACCCAGCTCCAAGCAGAGGGAATGGGATTCTGGAGCTTCCCCATGGAGCAGCCCCTGTCCCTCCAGCCCCCAGGAGCCCCCGTTGGGGCGCTGCTTCCCACGTGTCCCCCCCAAAGCAAACCAGCGCGTGTTGACTCAGGTGCCAGCGCTGAGCTGGGCTTGGCCCTGCTTTTCCAGCCCTTATCCCAAGGGAGCAGCTCCTTCCTTATCCTTTCCTTCCAGCCCCTCCCCTCCCCTCGGTGGGGGGGATCCCGGGGATTGAGCCCCCTCCTCACACCCCACTGCCTCCAGAAGCATCCGTCCCGGGGAGCCCACGGGCAGGTTCTGCAGGGGGGGAGCAGGGATCCGCCCCCGTTCCCTGTGTGGGGCCGGGCCCGGGGCACTGCGGAGCCCCCCGGCCCAGCCCTGCTTTGTGGCCCCTCTCCCCAGGGATGTTTTCCTCTCCCTCCCGCAGCCACACCTCGGATTCCTGGGATGCCCCCGGGCAGCTCCCTATCCCTGCGGTATGCGGCCGGCCCGCATTCCTGCGCCGAGGATCTGCCGCCCACTGCTGCCCTTGGGAGCCGGCTCCACCGGCACTGGGACACCGCCACACCGGCACAGAGCAGCACACGGCAGCGCACACAACGGGTAACCCCCACGGAGCAAGGCTGGGAGAGCTTTACCCCTTGGAGGATGCTCATCCACAGGAGGACGCAGGTCCCCAGGAGGATGCTGGTCCTCAGGAGGATGCTGGTCCTCAGGAGGATGCAGGTCCTCAGGAGGATGCAGGTCCTCAGAGGATGCAGGTCCCCAGAGGATGCAGGTCCTCAGGAGGATGCAGGTCCTCAGGAGGATGCAGGTCCTCAGAGGATGCAGGTCCCCAGGAGGATGCAGGTCCTCAGAGGATGCAGGTCCCCAGGAGGATGCAGGTCCCCAGGAGGATGCAGGTCCCCAGGAGGATGCAGGTCCTCAGGAGGATGCAGGTCCCCAGGAGGATGCTGGTCCCCAGGAGGATGCAGGTCCCCAGGAGGATGCAGGTCCCCAGGAGGATGTAGGTCCTCAGGAGGATGCAGGTCCCCAGGAGGATGCAGGTCCCCAGGAGGATGCAGGTCCTCAGAGGATGCAGGTCCCCAGGGGGATGCTCATCCCCATCCTGCATCACGGTCACCCCTCCCTCTCTCCCTCCCTCCCCGGGACCAGGCCATGGGGCTGTTGGCACGCTGCTTTTTCACCCATTTCCTGACCTCTTCACTTGTTTTGGCTTCCCCATCAGGTTCCCCTTTGCAGATGGGCACCACCCTCGGGATGGGGAACAGGAACTGCATGGGCTCTGCCCTCATGAGCTGTGGGCAGAGGGATGAGCATCAGGCAACCCCTGCGTGCCCAGCACCCTGCGCGCGCCTGATCCAGCACAGCAGGGAGCTCTGCCCTGCGTGGGGCAGTGATGTGGGTGCTTTGGCTTGGCTGGACCCATGAGGGATGTGGGGTGCTGGGGAAGCTGAGTGGGCACGGGAGCACTTGCAGCACCTCGATCATGGAAGCATGGAACGGGTTGGGATGAAGGGAGCTTAAAGCCCCAGCTTCTCTGGGCACCCTGTGCCAGCGCCTCAGCACCCTCCCAGGGAAGAGCTTCTGCCTAAGAGCTCATCTCAGTCTCCCCTATTGATGGGTTTCCATGGGTATCTGTGGGTTTTCATCACAGCATTCCCAACCCAGCCCTCCCAGAGGGGTTTCTGGTTTCATACACCGGGACATGGGCACCATCTGCTCCAGCTGCTGCAGGAGGCTCCAGAGGGGCCATGGGGAGCTTAGATGTGGACCCTGCCCCAGAGCATCCTCAGATCAGCGTAGCTGATCTGAGGATGCTCTGGGGCAGGGTCCACATCCAGACTGGTGCCTGGATCTAAAGCAAAGGGGAATTAGGATGAAAGGATGTAACAAATGGGGTGTAGAGCAATAGGGGCAGCTCCGGGTGACTCCAGAGAGGGCCCCAGCAGGTCAATCCATGGGCAATTCCATCCTTATCATTTACGCACCCACCCCCTTTGTGCCTGTTAACCCAAGGGTGGATTTTGGGCTGGGGTCTTCCGACACCTCCTCGGGTTCCTTCTCCACCTCCATACGTGAGCAGTTCTTACCCCATGGGGTCGCAGGTTGTGCTGATGGCTGTAGCCTCCTTGTCCCCTGCTTCGTGCCCCTGGTGCTCATGGGGACCTAGGACAAACAGGGAGCAACAACGGGGCCATGAGCCTGCTGTCAGCATTGCTCCCCCTGAGGCCAAAGCCCAGCCCTGCTAGGGAAGTCCCAAAGGATAACTCCATCCCAGCGCCTGGAATCCACAGCACTCAGCGAGCTCCCTGCTCACGGCAAGCAAATGGAGCTGCTTGTGCTGAAACCTCCCAGTAGGAATTGAGGGGGACTCGTCCTATTGGAAAATCCCTTCTTTAAGCTAAAGAGCAGCCCTGAACACCCCTTCCTTGCTTGCATGGAGCCCTTCCTGCAGGGAGCCCGGTGGGATGTGCCGGGCTGTGACTGCTCCCCACAGTGTCACATCCATGGGGACCATCAGCAGGCACAGCAAGGCCAGGATGGATGCAGGGGCTTGGAGCAAGCTGCTCCAGTGGAAGGGTCGGAGCCGGAGGAAGCTTTAAGGTCCCTTCCACCCCAAACCAGGCTGGGATTCCAGGGATCCATGAATTAACAGGGATAAAACCTCTTGGTGATTGGTTGCCCCAGGTGAGGGCTGCACCAGCATCCCCATCCCCACGGGCACCCGCACTGGGGGCTCAGGGCGTCCCAGCAGAACCCAAGACCCTCTTGGGGTGCTGTGGGGATGCCCCGGGGCTGGGCATCGCCCTGCTCTGGCTCTGCCCCATCCACAGGGTGGAGGGTGCTCCGCCAAGGCACCCCTAAGCCTTGTCAATGGGTGCTGCCAGCCCCTCTGTGGGTCCCCGAACCCACCCGGATCAGCACAAGGCAAGAACCAGCTGAGGCTGCAGCCACTTCCCAAAAGCAGTGGCAGGGACAAAGCCCTGAACAGGGAAGTGGTGTGGGTTTGGGCTCCTCACCCCCCCCCCCCACACATAACCCATCCCGGGGTGGGGAAGGACGGTCACCATTCCCAATGCCACGGCTTGGGACCCAGCACCGGAGCCACCGGCGCTGCCAGGTAATGCCTGGGATGGGGCCACGGGACAGAGCCTGCCCATGGGGCTCGTGCTGTGGGGCTGTGGTGGGTATGAGGGTGGCACTGGTTCCTCATGGGGTGGATGGTGCTGGAGGGGATGCAGCGGTGGTGGGAGCATCTTCAAGGGGCTGAGCCTCATCTCTTGCTTCTGGGGATGGGGAAGCCGCACAGAGCTCCAGGTTGTGGTCCAGGACTGGGGATGCCTCTGGAGCGTGGGATGCAGCCGACCTGCACCCCTCGGAGCATGACCCTGGGGGAAAGCCTCGATGGCAGCAGCGGGAGGGTGGTTTGGGACTGAGGTGCTTCCAGCACGTGTGGAGGATGCAGTGATGGCCTTTGGGACTGGACAGGAGTGGTGCCGGAGCAGCGGTGGGGCAGGGCTGGGTGCGTCTTTGCAATGGGAGACGGTGGAGGCTGGAGGGACCAGCACCTGAGGCTTCCCTTCTTCACGCTCAGCCCCGCTTTGGCCCCACTCCTATGGCAATGGGGGGTGAGGTGGTGGTGACCTGCTCAAAGCTGTCAGAGGAGGCCACGGGGATGCTGCGAGGGCTGGAGCAGCTCTGCTCTGGAGCCAGGCTGAGAGAGCTGGGCTGGGGCAGCCTGGACAAGAGAAGGCTCCTGAAGGGGAGACCTGAGAGCAGCTCCAGTGCCTGAAGGGGCTGCAGGAAAGCTGGAGAGGGGCTTGGGACAAGGGATGTAGGGACAGGCCAAGGGGAATGGCTTGAACCTGCCCGAGGGGATACAAGGAGGGTGGGGAGACATTGGAAGGGGTTGAATGGAGAAGCTGTGGCTGCCCCATCCCTGGCAGTGCTCAAGGCCAGGTTGGACACAGGGGCTTGGAGCAAGCTGCTCCAGTGGAAGGGGTCCCTGCCTGTGGAAGCGGTTGGGGCTGGAGGAGCTCTAAGGTCCCTTCCAACCCAACCCATTCCATGAGTCCCTGATCCCAAGTCAGAGCCCTCCCTCGCTGCCACGCGCGGGATCCTTGCGTGGTCTTTGCTGGTTGATGGCAGCTCCTGCTCAGCCTGGCTGTGACGCAGAGGGGACCCTAACGGGCTCCTTCCCTGTGTAACCTCCTCTTTCCTCTCTATCCCGGGTTCCCTTGCCCGGTCCACCCCAGGTGTCAGTGCACAGCGCATCCTGCTCCGGGTGCTCCCGGTGCCTGCCCCGGGCCCCCGCTGCCCTCAGCATGCGTCCCCCCATCACCCCCATTGCAACCCCACCTAACGCCTTCATGCTGTTGATTGAGGGGCAGGGCCCCAACCGCAGCCTCTGCTATGGGGGCCGGGGCCCATCCTGCCCCAAAGGTCCCCTCGAGGCCAGAAACCGAAACCGGGAGGAAGGGGGCAGAAATGAAACCCGGCTCCGGCAGGAGCAGGACCCGGTGCTGAGCCAGCGTTTCCTTCCTCCTGCTCCCTGCCCAGGGCTATTTCTGGCCTTTCACCCCCCCGATGGTCACCCAGGGGCCATCCCGTGTGCTCCTGCTGCTGCAGTTTGCTCGGAGAGCTTCGGAGCCTCCCCAGACCGAGCGAGCAGCACAAATACAAAGCAGGTGTGGGGAACAGAAGGCATTGGCGCATCCCTGACGGGGGAAGAGGAGTCAGGAGCAGCTGGGTGCCATAGGGGGGAGGTTGCCAGGATCTGAGCTGGACTCAATCCATTGGCTGCCCCATCCCTGGCAGTGCTCAAGGCCAGGTTGGACACAGGGGCTTGGAGCAAGCTGCTCCAGTGGAAGGGGTCCCTGCCCGTGGTTGGAGCTGGAGGAGCTTTAGGGTCCCTTCAACCCACCCCATTCCTTGATTCCATGGCACTTTGACATTCCCAAGGCCTTTGGCCACCTCTTCTTGTTGGCAGGGTCCCCTCTGCCCAAAGCTGACATTGGAGACTCCCACCTCGCTCCCACCATCACTGCCTGCTCCTGCCCTGCCTCTGCCCCCCAGGACCCCCACCAGTGCCCGGGGTGCTGCCATGCTCCTGTGCCCATGGCTCATCCTCCTGGCCAGCCTCATCCCACCAGGTACAGTGCTGGTGCCACCAAGAGACCCGGTGCCTCCTGCCCCACCGCTGTCCAGGGATGGGGTGGGCATCATGGGGACAGCCAAGGCAGCAGAGAAAGGACGAGGGCACAGAGAACAGGGGAAGGAAATAGAAATAAGCTTTTGAAGAGCCAGGATTGCAAACTTGCCCTTTCCACTGCTTATTGAGGCCTTTGCTTTTCCAATCCACCCGTGCCTTGTGCTGCCCCAGATCCACCTTTTCCCCATCATCCCCCCCTCAGATTCCCTCCCGATCCCACTCCCCCATCCTCCTCTCCCCATCCCAAGCCCCTCTTTGCCTATTCCAGCATCTCGGGAGCTCAGTCTGGCCCGGGAATGTCCCAGGAGGGGAGCAGGGTGCCATGGACCGCACGGCACAGCCCCGCATCCCTCTGCCCTCGTCCCACACAGCCCTCGGCTCTTGGGGTGTCTCCTACCCCCGATCCCTGCGGGGCATCAGCGGCTCCTGCGTGGTGATTCCCTGCTCGCTGAGCTTCCCGGAGGAGGTGGCCACCGACGACGGCTTGGTGGCCATTTGGTACAAGGACTACACCGAGCAGAAGACGCTCGTGTTCCACTCGGCGGCCCAGGAGGTGGACGCTCACTTCCAGGGCCGGGCCCAGCTCCTGGGGGACCCCTCGGCTCGGAACTGCACCCTGCAGCTGCAGGGGGTGACGGTGGGGGACAGCGGGCCCTATCGGTTCCGCTTTGAGATCGTCAACGGAGACCGGTGGTCGGCGGCGCAGGACGCGGTGCTCAGCGTGTCGGGTGGGTGCAGCGGCGAGCCCGGTCTTCCCCCCATCTCCCCTCCTGCCCGCCCCATGGGGACCCCCCCCACGCTGTGCTCTCCGTCCCCAGAGGACCTCGAGAAGCCCAGCATTGCCGGCAGCGAGGAGCAAAGCGAGGGGCAAACGTCCACCTTGGAGTGCTCCGCACCCTACGCGTGCCCACTGGGAGACATCGCCCTGCGCTGGGAGGGCCACGACCCACAGGTCTCGCTGGTGTCCGGCCGCGTGCAGATGGACACGAGTGGGGTCGGGCACTACCTGACCCTCACCACGTCCTTCTCCTGGAGGGACCACTCCAGGAAGCTGCTCTGCGAGGTCTCCTACGGCTCCAGGAAGGCGGCCAGGGAGGTTGTCCTGCGGGTCAGACGTACGTGGGGATGCTGAGCGGGGCGGTGGGATGGGGACAGCCCTGCCATGGCCACACCGCCCCAGGCCCCCTCCGGTCACACATTGTGCCTCCTCATCCCTTCCCGGGGTCCTTCAAAGAGCCGGACCAAGGCTTTAGATTGGAGATAAGGAAGAAGTTCTTTCCTGTGAGGGTGGTGAGGCACTGGAATGGGTTGCCCAGGGAGGTTGTGAATGCTCCGTCCCTGGCAGTGTTCAAGGCCAGGTTGGACAGAGCCTTGGGTGCCATGGTTTAGTGTGAGGTGTCCCTGCCCATTGGAGGCGGTTGGAACTGGATGCTCTTAAGGTCCTTTCCAACCCTAACTATTCCACGATTCTATGATCCCTCCACCTTATCCCATACCCCCACGGCTCTCCATGCTCACTGTCCATAGAATCCCAGAATGGTTTGGGTTGGAAAAGACTGTCTGGATCATCCAGTTCCAACTCCCTGCTCCGTGGTGGTGCATCCTCTTTGTGGCCAGCGTGGCAGCTTTACCCCCATCCCAGCCCATTGCATACAGGCAGCAGGACGGGCTATGGCTGGATCCCATAGTGCACCCATGGTGCCCACCGTGTCCGTCTGTCCCCCTGCAGACACCCTAAGGACACCCAAGTGTCGGTGAACCCCTCCGGGCAGAACATCCGCGTGGGTGGACACCGTGTCCCTTCACGTGCACGGTGGGCAGCAGCCACCCCCCGGTCTCGCTGTACCGCTGGTACAAGGATGGGGTGCCCATGGGCACCGAGCAGATCCTGACCCCTGCGAGGGGTGCGCCGGGAGGACTACGGGCAGTACCACTGCGAGGCTGAGAACGCCCTCGGGGCTGCTGTGGCGCCTGCTGTGGTGCTCTACATCTTCTGTAAGTGCCAAAGAGCTTGTCCAAGGACGGCGCGGTGATGGAGCAGGGCCACGGGGGCAGCAGGGAGTCCAGCCAACGAGTCCAGACTGGTGTGGGGCTGGGGCTGGCACCACGGTGGTTGGTGCTGGCTGATGGACCAGGAGCCGAGGAGCCCATGGTGGACTGCAATGAGTCCATCATAACGCGGCCTTCTTGGCACGGGGTTTTGGGTGAGCCCCAAAGGCAGGACGGGGAGGGATTTCCCCTGCTGAGTGGGAATTGGGTTGTCAGAGCTCGTGGGGTTCAGAGCCAGGGCCTTCCATCAGCAGAGACAAGCCCCAGACCACTGCATTGCCCAGGAGCCGTCCCACATCAGGGTCCATCTTCACCGGTCTGGAGATGCTGGGGCTGGTCTGCTCCCCATAGAGCTCCCCCAGGGCAGACTGGGAGAGGTGAAGGGCACTGCCACGAGCTTCGTCCCTGCGGCAAACTGGCTTTAACAGCAGAGGGGAGGCTGAGCTGAGCTCTCGGGCAGAAGCTCTTCCCTGTGAGGGTGCTGAGGCGCTGGCACAGGGTGCCCAGAGAAGCTGTGGCTGCCCCATCCCTGGCAGTGTTCAAGGGCAGGTTGGACACAGGGGCTTGGAGCAAGCTGCTCCAGTGGAAGGGGTCCCTGCCCGTGGCAGGGGTTGGAGAGCTGGAGGAGCTTTAAGCTCCCTTCCAACCCATCCCATTCCATGATAAAGCCAGAACCGGAACTGATGCCCAAGGCACCCGGTGGTGGCCGGGAACAAGCTGGGCTCAGAGGAGCTCCCTCCCGTGCCCAGGCTCTGCCCCACACCTGGGGGTGTTGGAAGCTGCTCTCCTGCCCCTGAGCCCCCCCCCCCCGACCACGCTCCCACCTCCCTCAGCCGCAGCCGTCTCGGTGAGCCCCGCGGCCGAGGTGCTGGAGGGCACGGCCACCACCCTGTCCTGCGACGTCCCCGGGCACCAGGGCCAGGACCTCCACTACTCCTGGTACAAGAACGGCGCCTGGCTCAAGGAGGGCTCCGCTCACACCCTGCTCTTCCACCACGTCACCGCCGCCGACGCCGGCTACTACTGCTGCAAGGTGACCAACGACCGCGGCAGCGACACCTCCCCAGCCGTCAGCTTGAGCGTGAGCTGTGAGAGCTCCTGCAGTGAGGGTCCCTCTGGGCCGTGGGTGGTGCAAGAAGCCGAACCCGACCACCGGGGGTCCGGTCGGAGGTGGGTGTCAGTCCTTCCCCCGAAGGCAGCGACTCCCGGTCACGAGGTGTGCTTGGGGTACCATAGAGTGGTGGTTGCTGCGCCATGGGGCTGCCTGCTCCTCGCCGCATCTCCTGCTCCTCCGTGCACACCTGAGCTGCAGGGAGGCCGCTGAATGAGGACCAGCTGCGGTAATAACAGCTCGGGAGCTTCTGGGGTCAGGGGGGATCAAACAGCGCTGGGGTTAGCTTTGACGCAGGCACTTTACGTAAGGGAGAAAGCGCTCGGAGGAGAAGCCAAGGGTGATGCGACCTAAGGGACCTTGTGGGTTGGAACCGGGTGAGCTCTAATGCCCCCCTCTCCCCCCACCAGACCCCCCCCGGACCCCCACCATCACGCTCTTCCAGGAGGCCCATGGAGGCCGCTTGGCCATCATCCACTGCGCCGTGGACAGCTACCCCCCGGCCGCCGTGGCCGTGTACCGCGACGGCACCTTGGTGGCAACCAGCGGGTCGCAGGCGGCCCCACAGCAGCGGTTCGGTGTCACCAGCTCCCGCAACACCCTGAGGCTGGAGATCCGTGGAGCAGGGCCCCGGGACAGCGGGGAATACCGCTGCACCGCCAGCAATGCCCACGGCAACGCCAGTGCCACCAAGGTCTTCATCGCCCGCGGTGAGTCCCCTTGCTGGCGGTGGGAGGGCACCTCCGAGCTCCCGGCCGTGGGTCATGGGGCTGGGGCTGCTGGGGCTGTTGGAGGGACCCGTGTGGCACAGGGACACGGGTGTCTTGGGGACCGTGTGGTGGCAGTGCCCTTTGTGCAGCCCTTCTCCGCCTCGGGGGGTCAAAGCTGTCTGCAGAGCTAAAGGTGCTCCCATAGGTTTCAATACCTATAGCAGAGTTTGTCCAAGCTGTGTCGGCTCTGCCCCCACAAGCACCCAGGGGTGCACATCTGGGCTCCTCCTGCTCCAGCCCTCGACACTCTGCACCGCGGGGCTCCCCCAGCATTGATGGTCTGGGGGTGGCAGAGGCAGCAGCCAAGGAAAAGGAGGAGGGAATAGTCCCGCAGAGCCATGTCCAAGAGGAACAGCCCTTAGGATGCCGAAAGAAACCAAAGCAGACTTCAGGGTCCAGCTCCAGAGAGTTTAGGTGCTGCAGTGGCTGGTTGGGGTTCCATTTCAGACACGGGGGACTGAGCCTGTCCTGGGAGCATCTCACTTGGGTAAAGGCTCAGGAAAGGCTGGTGGCAGAGAGCTGGGGCGAGCAGCTCCAGTGGAGGCATCCCAGGTGATGTCCCGCATCCCCAGGGAACATCGCCTACCAAAGATGCAGCCATTGGCACCGAGAGCGCCTGCAAGGGATGGCGCTGCCCGGCTCCTGCCTTAGGGAGAGGCTGAGTGGATGGAGCCAGGGAAAGGGTGGAGGGGTGCAGGAGAGGATTCCCTTCCATCCGGGAAGAGAATCTACCCCAGGAAAGTGGCGATTCCCAGAATCACCATCCCTGCAAGTGGTCACACACCGCGTGCACAAGGTCCCCGGTGCCGTGGGTCAGCGGCGGCCTTGGCAGCGCAGGGAAGGGTCGGACTGGATCCCAGAGGTCCCTCCACGATCCCTCTCCTCTCCCCTGCGTCCCTCAGGCACAGAGGTCCTGATCCAGCCCTCGGCGGAGGTGCGGGAGGGGCCGCGGTGACCCTGGACGTGCGCGGGGCCCTGGGGTGCTGCGGAGGACGCGCTCTACGCCTGGTTCCGCAACGGCAAACGGCTGCGGGAGAGCTCGGCCCCGGCGCTGCGGTTCCGCTCCGTCCGCGCCGAGGACGCCGGCGCCTTCCAGTGCCGGCTCCGGAGCCGCAACGGCAGCGACGAGTCCGAGGCAGCCCCGCTCCGTGTGCTCTGTGCGTGCTGCTGGGCGCTGCCGCGGGTCCTGGGGCGATGCTGAGGTCTGGGGTGATGCTGAGGGTCCTGGGGTGATGCTGAGGGTCCTGGGGTGATGCTGAGTTCCTGGGGTGATGCTGAGGTCCTGGGGCGATGCTGAGGTCCTGGGGTGATGCTGAGGTCCTGGGCGATGCTGAGGTCCTGGGGTGATGCTGAGGGTCCTGGGGTGATGCTGAGTTCCTGGGGTGATGCTGAGGTCCTGGGGGTGATGCTGAGGTCCTGGGGCGATGCTGAGGTCCCTGGGGTGATGCTGGGGTTCTGGGGCGATGCTGAGGTCCTGGGGTGATGCTGAGGGTCCTGGGGCGATGCTGAGGTCCTGGGGTGATGCTGAGGGTCCTGGGGTGATGCTGAGGGTTCTGGGGTGATGCTGAGTTCCTGGGGTGATGCTGCGGGTCCTGGGGTGATGCTGAGGTCCTGGGGTGATGCTGCGGGTCTGGGGTGATGCTGAGGGTCCTGGGGTGATGCTGCGGGTTCCTGGGGTGATGCTGAGGTCCTGGGGTGATGCTGAGGGTCCTGGGGCGATGCTGCGGGTTCTGGGGTGATGCTGAGTTCCTGGGGCGATGCTGAGGGCCCTGGGGTGATGCTGAGGTCCTGGGGCGATGCTGAGGGTCCTGGGGTGATGCTGAGGTCCTGGGGCGATGCTGAGGTCCTGGGGTGATGCTGAGGGTTCTGGGGCGATGCTGAGGTCCTGGGGTGATGCTGAGGGTCCTGGGGTGATGCTGAGGGTTCTGGGGTGATGCTGAGTTCCTGGGGGTGATGCTGCGGGTCCTGGGGTGATGCTGAGGTCCTGGGGTGATGCTGCGGGTCCTGGGGTGATGCTGAGGGTCCTGGGGTGATGCTGCAGGTCCTGGGGTGATGCTGAGGTCCTGGGGTGATGCTGAGGGTCCTGGGGCGATGCTGCGGGTTCTGGGGTGATGCTGAGTTCCTGGGGCGATGCTGAGGGTCCTGGGGTGATGCTGAGGTCCTGGGGCGATGCTGAGGGTCCTGGGGTGATGCTGAGGGTTCTGGGGTGATGCTGAGGTCCTGGGGCGATGCTGAGGGTCCTGGGGTGATGCTGAGGGTCCTGGGGTGATGCTGAGGTCCTGGGGCGATGCTGAGGGTCCTGGGGTGATGCTGAGGGTTCCGGGGTGATGCTGAGGTCCTGGGGCGATGCTGAGGGTCCTGGGGTGATGCTGAGGGTTCTGGGGTGATGCTGAGGTCCTGGGGCGATGCTGAGGGTCCTGGGGTGATGCCTGAGGGTTCTGGGGTGATGCTGAGGGTCCTGGGGCGATGCTGAGGGTCCTGGGGCGATGCTGCAGGTTCTGGGGTGATTCTGAGGTCCTTGGGTGATGCTGAGGGTCCTGGGGTGATGCTGAGGGTCCTGGGGCGACTGCTGAGGTCCTGGGGTGATGCTGAGGGCTCTGGGGCTCTGAGGGCTCTGGGGTGATGCTGAGGGTTCTGGGGCTCTGCTGTGGGTCCTGGGGTGATGCTGAGGGTCCTGGGGCGATGCTGAGGGTTCTGGGGTGATGCTGAGGTCTTAGGGTGATGCTGAGGGTCCTGGGGTGATGCTGAGGGTTCTGGGGCTCTGCTGCGGGTCTTGGGGTGATGCTGCAGGTCCTGGGCAATGCTGCCAGCAAGAGGGATCCTGGGGGCTGGGATGGGGGGTTCTGGGGTGGGGGGTTCTGCTGCTCCCACCACGGGGTCTCCACCATCACCAAGGAGCTGTTGGATATAAACGTGTGGAGGAATTCCCCTTTTCCAGCTAAATCTGGACTGGGGGGGGGGGGAATCTGGAGAATCCCCAAGTTCCCAAGAACAGGTTTAGGATGTCTGTGGAGTTTTAGAGAGCCCAGGGACCCCAGCGCCTGGAGGGTCATGAGATGCATTCATTGGAAAGCAGCAATCCATCCCTTGGGATCTTGGGCTTCTCCCAACCTCCGGGATCCCCCCTGTTCTCACCCAGAGCTGTTTTAACCCCGCAGTCCCACCGAGGCAACCGGCGATGAGCTCCTTCCTGGAGACCCAGGGCGGGCGCATGGGCATCATCCAGTGCACTGCTGAGAGCGAGCCAGAGGCCAACCTGACCCTCTGGAGAGGAGACGAAGTGATAGCCTGCACATGGGGCTGCCCCATAGCCCCCAGCCCCAGGGTCCAGGCCACCTCATCCTACAACAGCCTGAAGGTGGAGATCCGGGATGTGGTGTTTGGAGGACGAGGGGACCTACGTGTGCTGGGCTGGGAACACGGAGGGCAACGCCAGCGCGAGCATGGACTTCCGAGCTGAGAGTGAGCGTGGCGAAGGGGCAGGATGGATCCAGGTCCCGTGGAAAGGGCAGGGTGGGAAGGGAATGCCGGGCAAGGAAACAAGCTCATGGTGATGGTGGCAGAGGGAGAGATGGAGCAGAAACGGGGACATGCATCAAAGAGCATCTCTCGAACGAGATGCTGTGCACAAGTCATGGCGGGAGGGCAGAGTGAAGTTAAAGGGGGGCTGCTAAAAGATGGAGATATTACAGCCCCTCCAGCTTCTCCTGATGGGTCTGAGGTCTTCCCACGGCCATGGGGGGGTTTCAGCTGAGAGGAGTTCCCATAGGTCATGATCCCTGGGCTGGTGAGGTCTGGGTGCTGGTACCCAGCGCAGACTCCTGCAAGGTGCCGGTCCAGCTCACAGCCATCCCCATCATGACATCACAGGATTAAGGATGCACTTGGCACACTCTGGAGTCCCTTTGGTGGCTGAACAGCCTCGGGAGGGGTTGCTCACCCTAACCGCTGCCTCCATGCCCTGCCCGCAGGTGCCAGCATTGTTGTGGCTCCATCCAGGACCGTGCTGGAGGGTGATGCTGCCAACCTGACGTGCCAGCTCAGCACCAGCTCCACGGCTCTGCCCACCTTCACCTGGTACCGCAACGGGCAGCAGCTCACCGAGGGCTCGGCTCCATCCCTGGTGCTGCAGCACGTGGCCAGCGAGGATGCGGGGCTCTACCAGTGCCGAGCCACCACCAACAGCAGCAGCCGCAGCTCCCCCAGCGTGAGCCTGGAGGTGCTGTGTACGTACAGGGTTGTAATATCGGATGTGTGGCTTGAGCCACCATAGAACCATGGAAGGGTTGGGTTGGAAGGGGCCTTAAAGCTCCTCCAGCTCCAACCCCTGCCACGGGCAGGGACCCCTTCCACTGGAGCAGCTTGCTCCAAGCCCTGTGTCCAACCTGGCCTTGAGCACTGCCAGGGATGGGGCAGCCACAGCTTCTCTGGGCACCCTGTGCCAGCGCCTCAGCACCCTCACCCATTATGGTGTCTCTTCTTCCTCCCCTGCCCTTTTCCTTTTCCTGTTTCCCTTTTCCTTTCCCCTTTCCCTTTTTTTTTTCCCTTTCCCTTTCCTTTTTCCCTTCCCCCTTCCCCTTTTCCCTTCTCCTTTTTCTTTCCCCTTTTTTCCTTTTCCTTACCCTTTCTATTCCCTTTCACCTCCCCTTTTCCCTTCTTCCCTTTTCTCCCCTTTCCCTTTTTCCCCTTTTCCTTCTCTTCCCTTTCCCCTTTTCTCTCCCCTTTCCCTTTCCCCTTTCCCTTTCCTCTCCCCCTTTCCCTTCCCCTCTCCCCTTTCCGTTTTCCCCCTTTCCCTTTTCCCCTTTCCCTTTCCTCTCCCCCTTTCTCTCCCCTCTCCCCTTTCCCTTTTCCCTTTCTCTCCCCTTTCCCTTTCCCTTTCCCCTTCCCCATCCCCATCCCTCCCCTTAAAGCCTTTCCCCCTCCCTGGGCAGCCCCCTCTCAGCCCCGCCTCTCCCCGCGCAGACCCCCCTCGGGCCCTGGTGCTGACGGCGCTGCTGGAGGCGCAGCGCGGCCGCGTGGCCGTGTTCCGGTGCTCGGTGCGGAGCAGCCCCGCGGCCCGCCTGGAGCTGCTGCGCGGCCCGGTCCTGCTCGCGTCCAGCGGCGGCGGCGGCGGCCCCAGCCCCCGGCTCCGCGTCTCGGCCGCCCCCAACGCGCTGGAGGTGGAGATGCGGGAGGTGACGGCGGCGGACGAGGGCAGGTACCGCTGCAGGGCCGGGAACCGGCACGGCACCGCGGAGCAGAGCCTCTACCTCCGAGTGCAGGGTGAGGGCATCGCCACGGCGGCAGCGGCGGGAGCGATCCCTTGTGGGTCCCGCTGCTGCCGGAGAGATGGGGTGGGGCGGGGTGGGGTGGGGTGGAAAGAGGTGGGACAGGATGGGATGGGATGTGGGTGGGGCGGGGTGGGGTGGGGTGGGATGGAAGAGGTGGGACAGGATGGGATGGGATGGGGTGGGACGGGGTGGGATGGATGCGATGGGGTGGGATGGATGCGATGGGGTGAGATTGGATGGGATGGAAAGGGGTGGGACAGGATGAGGTGGGGTGGGATGGGATGGAACAGGGTGGGATGGGATGTGGTGGGACAGGATGGGATTGGGTGGGATGGAGTGGGATGGGGTGGGATGGGATGGGATGGAAAGGGGTGGGATGGGATGGGATGGGATGGAAAGGGGTGGGATGGGATGGGGTGGGATTGGATGGGATGGGGTGGGATGGGATGGAAAGGGGTGGGATGGGATGGAAAGGGGTGGGATGGGATGGAAGGGGTGGGATGGGATGGGGTGGGATTGGATGGGATGGAAAGGGGTGGGATGGGATGAAAAGAGGTGGGAAGGGTGGGATGGGTGGGACGGGGTGGATGGATGGAATGGGATGGGATGGGATGGGATGGGATGGAAAGGGGTGGGACAGAATGGGATGGGGTGGGATGGGATGGGACAGGATGGGCACAAACTCCAGTGCTGTCAGTGGTGACAGAGAAACATCACTGCTGATGAGAAGCTGAGCTGTGGTGTCCAGCTCCCCAGTGACCCAGAGGGAACTGAATTCACCTTTTGGGTTGGGATCTGGCCCTTGCAGTGACAGATCCAATGGTGCTTCCGTGGAGGTGTCCACATGGGAGCTGGTTTCTGTGCTCCCTCCCAGTCCTGCTGGATCCACCCAGGCTTTGGGTGGTGCTCTGGAGGCACTGACTCATCCCCATACCAGGCACCAAAACACCTCAGCCCCATCCCTGGGCACCATAAGTGATGGATCTGTGGGGCAATGAGCTAACGGGGACAGGGAGCAGCACCTGTTCTTAAGCCTAGGTCTTAGAATCATAGAATCCCAGGTTGTAAGGGACCTCAAGGATCATCTGGTCCAACCTTTCTAAGCAAAGCATGACCTAGGCTGCATGATCTGGCCCAGCACCCTGGCCAAAGGTAGATACCTTACACAGAGCATGCAAAGGGCCAGCCCCAGCACTGCCCGGGCCTCCCTGCTCAGTGGAAGAGAAAACCCATGTGGGTGAGGTGCTCAGTGCCATGGATTAGGGGTGGCCTTGGCCACGCTGGGGTGACGGTTGGAGCTGATGACCATGAAGGTCTTTTCCACCCTGGTTATGATTCTGAGAGCACCGGAACACGCTGCGCTCTGCCGGCGCGCGTCATGGAAGTGGCATCTCCCCATGCTCCAGCTGCCCGCGTCCTCATCTCCCCGTCCTCGGAGGTGCTGGAAGGGGACGACGTGTCCCTGACGTGGCCAGACGGCCGCCGAGCCGCAGGACGACGCCGTCTACTCCTGGTACAAGAACAGCGAGCGGCTCCAGGAGACCCCCGACAACGTCCTCGCGCTGCCCCGCGTCACCAGCGCTGCCGCTGGCTCCTACCACTGCAGAGCCCGCAGCCCCACGGGGACCAGCGTGTCCCCGGCCATCGCCCTGCGCGTGTCCTGTGAGTGCAGCCTCCCGGGGCTGAGGGGGAGAGGTGCGCTGCGGTGGGGCGGATGTGGCTCCACGGGATGGCGTGGGGTGGGACTCACCCCCCTTACCCGTTATGGTGTCTCTTCATCTTCCTGCCCTTCCCCTTTTCCTTGCCCCAAACCTTTTTCCTTTCCCTTTTGCCGGGGAGGAGACGGGGACAGGGTGGGATGGTGGCAGGGAGGGGATGGGATGAGGATCAGATGGTGATAGAAGTCAGATGGGACAGGGTGGGGTGGTAGTGTGGTGGGATGGTGACGCAGGGGATGGTGCCAGGATAGGATGGGATGGTGCCACGGTGGGATGGTGCCAGAGATGGGATGGGATGAGGATGAGATGGTGCTAGAGGTCATATGGGACAGGGTGGGATGGTGCTGTGGTGGGATGGTGCCAGGGATGGGATGGGATGGGGTGGGATGAAACAGGGTGGGATGGTGCTGTGGTGGGATGGTGCCAGGGATGGGATGGGATGGGGTGGGATGAGACAGGGTGGGATGGTGCCAGGGATGAGACGGGATAAGGATGAGATGGTGCTAGAGGTCATATGGGACAAGGTGGGATGGTGCTGTGGTGGAATGGTGCCGCAGTGGGATGGTGCCAGGGATGGGATGGGATGGGGTGGGATGAGACAGGGTGGGATGGTGCCAGGGATGAGATGGGATAAGGATGAGATGGTGCTAGAGGTCATATGGGACAGGGTGGGACGGTGCTGTGGTGGGATGGTGCCAGGGATGGGATGGCACTGGGGATGGGATGGTGCCAGGGAGGGGAGGTGACAGGGTTGAACGGTGCCAGGGTTGGGATGGGACAGGATGAGATGGGATGCAGGAGGATGGTGCAGGGCATGGGATGGGATGAGGATGAGACGGTGCTAGAGGTCAGATGGGACAGGATGGGATGGTCTTTTGTGGTGGGATGGTGCCAGAGATGGGATGGGACAGGGTGGGTTGGGGCGGGATAGTGGCAGGGATGGGATGGGATGGGATGGGGTGGGATGGGACAGGGTGGGTTGGGGCGGGATGGTGTCAGGGATGGGATGGGATAGGACGGGATGGGACAGGGTGGGTTGAGGGGGATGGTGGCAGGGATGGGATGGGATAGGACGGGATGGGACAGGGTGGGTTGGGGCGGGATGGTGTCAGGGATGGGATGGGATAGGACGGGATGGGATAGGACGGGATGGGACAGGGTGGGTTGGGGGGCGATGGTGGCAGGGATGGGATGGGATAGGACGGGATGGGACAGGATGAGATGGGTGCAGCAGGAGGGTGCAGGGCACGGGATGGTGCTGCAGAGGGAATAGTTCCTGTTCTCTAAGTGGGGGCTGCTTCACCCTCTGCAACGCCCGTGCAGATCCGCCGCGGGTGCCGGTGCTGGCGCTGCTGCTGGAGCCCCCCGCGGCGCAGCGGGCGGTGCTGCAGTGCTCGGTGGACAGCAGCCCGCAGGCAGAGCTCGCTCTCTTCAAGGACCAGGCTCTGGTGGCCTCCACGGCGCTGCCCCGGCCCAGCGCCCGGCCACGGCTCAGCATCAGCTCGGCCTCCAACACGCTGCGGGTCAGCATCCGCCCCGTGCTGCTGGAGGACGAGGGGCAGTACCTGTGCGCTGCCAGCAACGCCTATGGCAACGCCAGCGCCACGGCCAACCTCAGCGCCGGCAGTGAGTGCTGGGGTGGCACCGGGCTTGGGGGGGGGCACGGAGCTGTGGGAGCGGTGGGGAGAGATGGGTGCAGGGGGTTGTGGTGGAGAGGGGAAGGCAAAGCGGTGCTGGAGGATGCTCAGCGGGGAGGGAGGGTGCTGTGGTTTGGACCCCGGTGATAGCTCAGTGCCACACAAAGGGAAGCTGGAATGGGATGGGCAGCACAGAAAAGGAGGGGAAGTGGAGGGAGACGCGTGTGTGTGGGGATGGTGATCATGGATGTGCCCAGAGCTGAGGCATCCCCCCACACACGGTGAAGGAGGTGCAGCTCCTCTTGGAGAGGATGTAAAGGACTGGCTGGGCCACAGGATCATAGAATGGATCACCCAGTCCCAGCCCCTGCAGGGACACCTCACACTAGTGCAGCTTGCTCCAAGCCCCTGTGTCCAACCCGGCCTTGAACACTGCCAGGGATGGGGCAGCCACAGCTTCTCTGGGCACCCTGTGCCAGAGCCCCAAGCAAAGCCCTGCACAGGACCAGCTCTCCCACCAAGCACCCCACTGCCCTCCCTCGCCTCCATCCCACCCCGAGCATCACCTCCTTCCCCTCCTATTGCAGGCACCAGGGTCCGGATCTCCCCGTCCCCGGATGTCCGGGAAGGCGATGCTGTCAACCTGACCTGTGTGGTGGAGAGCAGCGGTGTGCAGGTGCTGCGCTACAGCTGGTTCAAGAACGAGGTCTGGGTCAGCAGCGGCTCCTCCCCGGTTCTCTCCTTCCCCAACATCACTGTCCCCGATGCTGCCTCGTACCACTGCAGCGTGCGGACCTCGGCGCGGACCCACAGCTCTGCACCCATCACCCTCAGCGTCCTCTGTGAGTCCCCAGGGAGCTTCATGGCGTGGAGAGGGGTCCCCAGCACCCACCAAGGGCAGGGAGAACCCATGGGGTGTCCATTGGCGGGTCCTCTTGGCTGGGAACCCTCCTTGGGATGTGGTGTGGAGGGGTGGGAGTCTTGCAGGCTTGGCTTAGCTGTTAGACCCCTGGTAAGCAGACCTGGCCATGCAGCTCCACAGCATGGAATCATGGAATTATGGAATGCTTTGTGTTGGAAGGGACCTTAAAGCTCCTCCAGTTCCGTTCTTCTGCCTAAGATCTATGGTTTTGAGTGTCAGGTTTGCTATGGGACCGCGGATGCTGCGCTGCAGGCAGTGGAGCATCCCCTCCCCAGCTCCCAGCCCAGCACCTGGGGCTGCTCCGACTCGCTGAGATGCTGCTTGCCTACAGCTCCTCCTCTTTCCTTCCTTCAGACCCCCCCAGGAACCTGCAGATGAAGGCCTTTGAGGAGAGCGAGGAGGGGACCGCAGTCATCCTCCTCTGCACCGTGGAGAGCAACCCCCTGTCCGAGATCACCCTGCTCAAGGAGGGCCGGGTGGTGGCCTCCAGCCCGGCCATGGGGGGGGACCTCCCCTGGCAGAGCAGCCGTGTCTCCCCTTCTCCCAACACGCTGAGGCTGGAGCTCCGGGAAGCATCCGAGCAGGATGAGGGCGAGTACGAGTGCCGGGCACGCAGCCCCCTCGGCAGCACCCATGGGTCCCTGCCCCTCCGTGTGCAGGGTGAGTCCGGCATTGCTATGGGTTGGGCAGGGGGACAGGAGGCTGGAGACCCCCAAGCGGATCATTGTGGGCAGGGAGGGATGTAACCCTTATAAGAAGGTGGTGTGGGATCTGGGGCTACAGCCCAAATAAGAGGGTGCTGTGGGCATCGAGAGGTAGGGACCAAGCAACGGGGTTGGTGCGGGCATCAAAGGGTTATAGCCCAAATAAACGTTGCCGTTGGGCAAGCAGAGCACCCGAGGGGTCAGGATAACGTGGGGCTGGTGGAAGGACAGGGAGAGGCCGCTGGCTATGGGGCTGGCCGCCCACCTTGTCCCCACAGCCCTGTGAACCGTGAGTGGCGGCTCTGGAGCCGCGCAAGCAGAGGAGGGCAGGGGTTGGAAGCGGGTGATCTCCAAGCCCTTTCCAGCCCAACCCATCCCACGGTTCCTTCCCCGCAGCCATCAGGGTGAGCATCCATCCCTCGGCCGAGGTGCTGGAGGGCACGGCCGTGGCTCTGACCTGCCGGGCCGCGGGCGCTGGCCCGGGGACCGGGTACTCGTGGTACAAGGACGGCCGGTGGGTGCCGGGGGGCCCCGGTGCGCGGCTCCTGCTGCCCGCCGCCCGCCGCTCGGATGCGGGCTCCTACGGCTGCGAGGCGGGGCCGGGGCTGCGGGGCCGCCGCTCCCCCCCCGCCGCCCTCCGAGTGCTCTGTGAGTGAGGGGGCTCGAAGGGGGGGGCAGCACGGGGATGGCGCTGTCGAGGGGAGGCCGTCGGGACCATGGTCTATGTCGCCACCTGGTGACATGTCGCGATAGGGATGTGCATGGACACACCGGACCCTGGCACTGGGGGGGGGGGTGGTGTCCCTGGGTGCTCCCGCGTATCGCATCCCTCCCTTGTCCTCCCCACTTCATCCAGCAGCGAATCCAGACCCCCCCGAGCCCCGTTTGTCATTTGGGGAGGGGGGAAACACCGTCCTTGTCATTGCAGATGCCCCCCGAGACCCGTCCTTCACCTCCTTGGTGGACCCCCGGGGCGGGCAGCGCACGGTCCTGCTCTGCACCGTCGACAGCGTCCCCCCCTCCGACATCGCCCTGCACCGCGGGGATGGCCACGCAGCCCTGGCCTCCACGTGGGGCCCGTCCGACCCCCGTGTCACCGTCGAGGCGACCCCCAACTCCCTGCGTGTGAGGATGGGGGCTCTGGAGCCGGGGGACGTGGGGGTCTACGTCTGCTCAGCCAACAACAGCTTCGGCGCCGCATCCTCATCCCTGCGCCTGGATGTGGGAGGTGAGGGGGGTCCTGAGCCCCAGAGCGGGGTCCCGCTGGGGTCCCCCATGGGTGGCTCTGGGGAGCCTTTGGGATGACGCCGGTGCCAAGCCCTGGGCTCTGTCCCTGCTCCTCCGCAGGGGTCACGGTCGCTGTGGAGCCCTCTGCAGAAGTGCCCGAAGGCTCCACGGCCACCCTGACGTGCTCGGCCACCCCCTGGCTGGGGGACGAAGCCAACTACACGTGGTACCGGAACAGCCGCTGGCTGCTGGAGGGCCCGTCCGGTGCCCTCGTCCTCACCCGCGTCACCAGCGCTGACACCGGGCTCCTACCGCTGCCGGGCGAGCGGGGCACGGGGCAGCGGCACCTCGGCCCCGCTCAGCTTCAGCGTCCTCTGTGAGTGTCCCCATGGGGTGCATCCCATCCACACGGAGGGGCTTCCTCCTCTTATAGAGCCATGCAATGGGTCGGGTTGAAGGGACCTTAAAGCTCCTCCAGCCCCAACCCCTGCCACGGGCAGGGACCCCTTCCACTGGAGCAGCTTGCTCCAAGCCCCTGTGTCCAACCTGGCCTTGAACACTGCCAGGGATGGGGCAGCCACAGCTTCTCTGGGCACCCTGTGCCAGCGCCTCAGCACCCTCACCCATTATGGTGTCTCTTCTTCCTCCCCTGCCTTTTCCCTTTTCCTGTTTTCCTTTTCCCTTTCCCTTCTCTTTTCCCTTTCTCTTTCCCTTCCCCTTTCCCTTCTCCTTTTCCTTCCCCTTTTTTCCTTTTCCTTACCCTTTCTATTCCCTTTCCCCTCCCCTTTTCTCTTCCCCTCTCCCCTTTTCACTCCCCTTTCCCTTTTCCCTTTTCCCCTTTCCCCTTTCCCTCCCCGTTTCTCTTCCCCTCTCCCCTTTTCTCTCCCCTTTCCCTTTTCCCCTTTTCCTTCTCCTTCCTTTTCCCCTTTTCTCTCTCCTTTCCCTTTCCCCTTCCCCTTTCTCTTCCCCTCTCCCCTTTCCCTTTTCCCCTTTTCTTTCTCTTTCCCTCTCCCCTTTTCTCTCCCCTTTCCCTTTTCCCCTTTCCCGTTTCCCCTTTCTCTTCCCTTTTCCCTTTTTCTCTCATCTTTCCCTTTTCCCTTTTCCCTCCCCTTTTCCCCTTTCCCTTTCCTCCCCCCCCCCTTTTTCTTCCCCTCTCCCCTTTCCCTTTTCCCCTTTCCCCATCCCCTTTCTCTTCCCTTTTCCCCTTTTCTCTCCTTAAAGCTCCTCCAGCTCCAGCCCCTGCCCCGGGCAGGGACCCCTTCCACTGGAGCAGCTTGCTCCAAGCCCCTGTGTCCAACCTGGCCTTGAGCACTGCCAGGGATGGGGCAGCCAGAGCTCTCCCTGCCCTGCTCCTCTCCCTCTGGACCCGGGGAAGGGGATGTTGGGGTTTCACCCGGTGCTGACCGCAGATACCCCTCAAAAGCTGGATTTGGAGCCAACACGCTCCGATCCACGCGGGAATCTCCCATTGGATCGGGAAAGAAGGGCTGGGGAGGGTGCGGATGCCAGGCAGTGACTGCTGCAGCCCGCAGGAGGGATGCGCTACGGACCGAGCCCAGCGCGGGGCTCACCCCCAGCCCCGTCTCCCTCCCCGCCCCGCACAGACCCGCCCCGGGACGTCTCCATCAGCACCCTGCTGGAGAACCGCAGCGGGCGGCTGGGGCTGGTGCAGTGCACGGCCGAGAGCCACCCCGCCCGCCTCCATGGCCCTGTACCGCCGGGGGCAGCTCCTGGCCGCCAGCGGCACCGCGCCCGCCGCGCCGGGGCTCCGGGCCCTGGCCTCGCACAACGCCCTCCGCCTGCTGCTCAGCGAGCTGGGGCTGGAGGCGGCCGGGGAGTACGTGTGTGTGGCCAGCAACGCGCTGGGCAACGCCACGGCCACGGCGAGCTTCGACGTGAACAGTGAGTGCGGGAGGGGGGGAGCCGCAGCGGCTCTGCTATGGGGATGGGAACCACAGGGGCTCTGCTATGGGGATGGGAACCAGAGGGGGCTGTGAGTGGGGATGGGAACCAGAGGGGGCTCTGCTATGGGGATGGGAACCAGAGGGGGCTGTGAGTGGGGATGGGAACCACAGGGGCTCTGCTATGGGGATGGGAACCAGAGGGTGCTCTGCTATGGGGATGGGAACCACAGGGCTCTGCTATGGGGATGGGAACCAGAGGGGGCTGTGAGTGGGGATGGGAACCAGAGGGGGCTGTGAGTGGGGATGGGAACCAGAGGGGGCTGTGAGTGGGGATGGGAACCAGAGGGGGCTCTGCTATGGGGATGGGAACCACAGGGGCTCTGCTATGGGGATGGGAACCAGAGGGGGCTGTGAGTGGGGATGGGAACCAGAGGGGGCTGTGAGTGGGGATGGGAACCACAGGGGGCAGTGAGTGGGGATGGGAACCACAGGGGGCAGTGAGTGGGGATGGGAACCACAGGGGCAGTGAGTGGGATGGGAACCAGAGGGGGCTGTGAGTGGGGATGGGAACCAGAGGGGGCTCTGCTATGGGGATGGGAACCACAGGGGCTCTGCTATGGGGATGGGAACCAGAGGGTGCTCTGCTATGGGGATGGGAACCAGAGGGGGCTGTGAGTGGGGATGGGAACCAGAGGGGGCTGTGAGTGGGGATGGGAACCAGAGGGGGCTGTGAGTGGGGATGGGAACCAGAGGGGGCTCTGCTATGGGATGGGAACCACAGGGGCTCTGCTATGGGGATGGGAACCAGAGGGTGCTCTGCTATGGGGATGGGAACCAGAGGGGCTGTGAGTGGGGATGGGAACCAGAGGGGGCTGTGAGTGGGGATGGGAACCACAGGGGGCAGTGAGTGGGGATGGGAACCACAGGGGGCAGTGAGTGGGGATGGGAACCACAGGGGGCAGTGAGTGGGGATGGGAACCACAGGGGGCAGTGAGTGGGGATGGGGAACCAGAGGGGGCTGTGAGTGGGGATGGGAACCAGAGGGGGCTGTGAGTGGGGATGGGAACCACAGGGGCTCTGCTATGGGGATGGGAACCAGAGGGGGCTGTGAGTGGGGATGGGAACCAGAGGGGGCTGTGAGTGGGGATGGGAACCAGAGGGGGCTCTGCTATGGGGATGGGAACCACAGGGGGCTGTGAGTGGGGATGGGAACCACAGGGGGCTGTGAGTGCGGAGGGGACCCATAGGGGGCTGTGAATGGCGATAGGACCCATAGGGGGCTGTGAGTGCGGGGGGGACCCATAGGGGGCTGTGAGTGGGGATGGGACCCACCCATAAGGGGCTGTGAATGGGGATGGGACCCATAGGATGCTCTGCTATGGGGATGGGACCCCTGGGTGGTATGAGTGGGGATGGGACCCACAAGGGGCTGTGAGGGGGGGGGGGTGGGACCCATAGGTTTCTCTGCTATGGGGATGAGACCCCAGGGTGATGTGAGTGGGGATGGGACCCTGCAGGTCCACCAATAAGCGAGGAGGAGCTGGTTTGGGTCCAATAGAAACCAGAGTGCTGGTCCTTGCTGGGGTGCTGGGTGCGCTCCCCCCACCCTGCCACGGGGACATGGGCAGGGGGAAGCAGGAGCAGGGAGCATCCCATGGGGTCCCAATGGGGTCCCAATGTGGTGCTGTGACCCCCCCATGGTGTGCCCTTACCCACCAAAGGCTGCCCCCAGCCTGGGGGCCTGGCACTGGGGCCAAGGGGGGGTCCGGCTGCTGCAGCCACCCCCCACGGACCCCTCCAACCCTCTTTGGGCTCCCCAACGCCTTGGGGGGGTCCCATAGACCCGTGGGGATAGCCATGAGGGGAGGAGCATGGGGGGGGGGGGTCACCCCCATAGCTGGAGGGCTCTGCCCTGGCTCCCCTCTGCCCGCAGCCCTCAGCTACCTCCTGGCCTTCACCGTCCTCTCGGGGCTGCTCCTGGCTCTGATCTGCGTGGCTGCCCTGGCGTTGCTGGCTCTGAGGATGTGGCCCAGGTAATGGCCCTGCATGGGGTGGGGTGGGGTAGTGGGATGGGGTGGGTGGGATAGGGTGGGATGGGATGGGGTTGGGTGGGATGGGATGGGGTGGGATGGAATGGGATGGGGTGGGATGGGTGGGATAGAGTGGATGGGATGAGATGGGGTGGGATGAGATGGGGTGGGATGGGGTGGGGTGGGGTGGGGTCGGATGGGATGGAGTGGGATGAAATGGGGTGGAGTGGGATGGGATGGAATTGGGTGGGGTCAGATGTGATGGGGTGGGATGGGAGGGGATATGATGGGGTGGGATGGGATGGGATGTGGGAACAGGGACCCGGGCTGAGCTGGTCCATGGGGACGCTCAAGGGGTGGAAAGTTCCATTCCTCCCTTCCAGGATAAGGAAGTTCTGGGGCTGGCCCAGTGCTGAGGACACCTTCGAGCTGAGCAGCCAACAGGAGCAGGTGCAGGTTAGGACCTGCTCTGAGGACACCCAACCCTGAGCACCCGCCCTGGGGTGTCCATGGGGCCGTGTCCATGGCACCAGGGAAAGGGCAGGAGGAGCAGAACCCCATAAGGACCAGGGTTATCCCTTACAACTCATCCCAGCACACGCAGGGCTGATCCTTCTGGGGATGCTCCTCGGGCTCCACCACGGGCAGAGCTTTCCCAACGCATCCCAAACCGTTCCCAGGCGGATGGAGCTTCATGAACCGGTGGCTCTTTAACCCAGGAGCCAGCGGAGCCGCTGGTGCCGGAAGCGCGCAGCCCCGGGCCGGCTCTGGGAGCAGCCCAGCGCCGTCTCCATCCCCTCTCCCGTCATCCCGACCCTTCATCCCTCTGGCACCAGGCACAGTTCGTGCTGTGACGGCACCGAGCTGCTCTCCAGCGGCAGGAACCCAGGGCAGAAACCGACCTCCGGGGGTGCTTCGAGCCTGGCGGATGCTCTCCATCCCCAGCACCCTCCTGTGCCCCCCACCCCGGAGCCACCGCCCCCGGTGCTGCTGCCCCCATTCCTGTGCCTGGAAATAAAACCGGAAGCAAGGCGCAGCTGGAGTGGGATGGGATGGGATGCGATGCGGTAGGAAAGGGATCGTTGGGCTGCACTGAGAAGGGGGCAGAGCCCGGGGGAACAGGGCTGGTTCACCCCTGTGGGTGATCCCTTTCCCGCTGTCATCTCCCCCCCCCAGCCCCCGTGCTGGTCTGGGGCCACTGGGGAGCAATGGTTTGGGCTCAGGGCACCGGGGACACGATGGCTTTGAGCTCCGGAGCCAGGCTGAGAGAGCTGGGCTGGGGCAGCCTGGACAAGAGAAGGCTCCTGAAGGGGAGACCTGAGAGCAGCTCCAGTGCCTGAAGGGGCTGCAGGAAAGCTGGAGAGGGGCTTGGGACAAGGGATGTAGGGACAGGACAAGGGGAATGGCTTGAACCTGCCCGAGGGGAGACTGAGCTGAGCTCTTAGGCAGAAGCTCTTCCCTGGGAGGGTGCTGAGGCGCTGGCACAGGGTGCCCAGAGAAGCTGTGGCTGCCCCATCCCTGGCAGTGCTCAAGGCCAGGTTGGACAGGGGCTTGGAGCAAGCTGCTCCAGTGGAAGGGGTCCCTGCCCGTGGGACTGGAGGAGCTTTAAGCTCCCTTCCACCCAACCCGTTCCATGGTTCCATGGCTCACTCCATGCTCGGGGGCAGCCCACGCTCACTGCACCCCGTGCTCCTGCTGAGCCCCTTGTCCCCAGCCCGCAGCGTCCCCTCGGTGCCCGGGGCAAGGCAGAGCACGGGGAGCAGCCCTGTCCCGGGCTCTGCCCGCACCGAGGGCAGCGCGGCCGGGTCCCTCCGCTCCCGCCGCCGTTAGAGGTCACTCTGCGGCCGCCGCCGCACCGGGCCAGGGCTCCGCAAGAGGCCGGTGCTGGGAGCACGGAGCTGGAGCCGAGGGGTTGTGGGGGGGGGACACACACGGTGCTCACGTGGGTGCTTAATCCCCGTTATCCTCCTGTTCCCCCGCACCGCAGCATCGCGCTGCTGCTGCCAGCGCCCGCGCCGGCTGCAGACGGGACTCGGGGTGATCCCCACGTCCAGGCAGCCAAAACCACCCCGGAGCCATGGAAGTGATGGGGGGCAATGGCAGCGGGGGGCAGCAGGACCGGTGTGCGGTGTCCGTGGGGACTGGTCCAGGCTGGAGACTCCATCCTGGCTGCGGAGGATGACGCTGGGGACCCAGTGCGTGACTGGGGCTGGGATGGGTGAGCAGGGATGTGGTGGTTGACTGGGGATGCGGTGCGTGAGCAGGTCCCCTGGCTCCAGAGCAGCCGTTTGGAAGTATTTGGCACAAGCTTTCCAAAAGCAATTCCTGCTGGCAGGTACCTCCAGGTGTGGAACATCAGTTCCCATCAGCCAGGGGCTCCTGCAGCACTGGGAGATGATGGAGACACCGGTTTGGGGGTGTTACCCATAGAGTGACCCCTGGGTGCACTCCCCTGAGCACCCTGCAAGGGCCTCTGTCTCTGGAATGGGGTGGGATGGGATATGATGGGATGAATGGGTGGGATGGGATGCAATAGGGTGGGATGGATGGGATGGGGTGGGATGGATGGGATGGGGTGGGATGGGAGCAGCACTGAGCCCATGGGTGACAGGAAGGGTGACAAGCAGGCATCCTTATCCCATTGCAGCAGCCACTACCTCCTCGCTGAGCTTCCTTGGGAGCATCTGGCAGCAGCGAGGTTAAACCAGAGAGAGGAGTTCATGGAGCTGGGCTGACCCGGGCAGGTCCATCCCTCCGGCTGGAAATCACCTTTCCAAGGTCCCTCCATGGCAGAGCCTCATCCCACCCGCCTCCTCCTCCTCCTCCTCCTCACCCCTGGCCCCCATGTGCACCAGTTCCCTCCCTCCCGCATCCCCTCACCCTGGAGCTGATGGATCCTGCCTGACCCCCCCCCATGGTGGCAGAGCTGCTCCAGCTGGTGCCTCCTCTCGCTGTGCTGGGGGGGGGGACAGGGCAGATGTTGGCAGCTGGAGCGCACACGTTGGGCCCCGTGAGCTGCCAATGGCTTCCCGTGACAGATGCTGGCTCTTCCCAGCAGCGCAACTGGTGCAGACTGGGGCTGGGACAGAGAGAGGGTGAGGGGATGGTTCCACCGGTTACAGAACCCACATCTGACCTGGAGCGAGGGCTCTGGGCAGGATGGGGCAGAGCGGGAACACCGAAGGGAGCTGAGGGATTGCTCTGGGCATGCAAAGACACAGCACAAGGGGGACGTGGAGCTGCTGGAGTGAGGCCAGAGGAGGCCATGGAGCTGCTGCGAGGGCTGGAGCAGCTCTGCTCTGGAGCCAGGCTGAGAGAGCTGGGCTGGGGCAGCCTGGACAAGAGAAGGCTCCTGAAGGGGAGACCTGAGAGCAGCTCCAGTGCCTGAAGGGGCTGCAGGAAAGCTGGAGAGGGGCTTGGGACAAGGGATGTAGGGACAGGCCAAGGGGAATGGCTTGAACCTGCCCGAGGGGAGACTGAGATGGGATACAAGGAAGGTGAGAGGACATTGGAAGGAGTTGGAGAAGCTGTGGCTGCCCCATCCCTGGCAGTGCTCAAGGCCAGGTTGGACACAGGGGCTTGGAGCAAGCTGCTCCAGTGGAAGGGGTCCCTGCCCGTGGCAGGGGCAGGAGCTGGAGGAGCTTTAGGGTCCCTTCCACCCAAACCAGGCTGGGATCCTATAAAACCACCCCCCTGACCCGCATGGATGGGGTCGGAGGTGCGGGGGGCAGCAGCAGGGACAGGACCGGGATGCGCAGGGGCCTTAATCCAGCCGCAGGGCTGCAGGAGCGCTGCAGCAGCGATTACCTCCGGGCCCTCTGAGCTCCTTCTCCTCCCTTCTGGAGCCGCACACATTAAGCCAAATCCTCCCGTCACATGGTCGGAAGGCAGAGGAAGGGAATAAGGGCAGGTCAGGAGGTGAACTGGAGGCCAGGGCTGTGCCACAGGGCAGGAGGAGCGCTCAGGACCGCGCTGGGCACTTCCCCTTGCATCCATCAGCGTGCGCCTTGCTTTGCGGCGCAGCAATCCCGGCCCAGTGCCCCGGCCCTGCACGGGCAGAGCTGTCACAACAACGCCGCTGATGCCTCTCGGCGGTGGCTGGTGCTGCTCTGGAGGCTCAGAGGTCAGGAGATGAGCTTGGGGGGGCTGGGGGGAGCCGTGGTGCGATGGCCCTGTGCAGATGTGGCCCTCACCCCAGCCTCAGGCCTCGGGCTCTGTGATGGGATCAGCGCTGAACGGCAGCTCGGTGGTGGTGGGGGGTGAGGGGGGCTGGCAGGGTGGGAGAGGTGGGGCAGCACCGTGCCTTTGTGCTTCCCGGGAATTGCCCCTAATCCCAAACTGCTGCCAGCCAAACACCCCATTCCAACGGGGCATCCTCCCCAGGCAGGGCCACCCCCCCTCCATCCCATCACTGCGGCTTCCCGGAGGCTCAGTGCCCTCTGTAGTCTGCTAAATCCATCCCTCTTCTTCACCATCACCATCAATGCAGGTTGGTGGCAGCAAGGCTTGAGGGCTGTAATGGGACATCCCAACCTCTTGCAGCCCCCTTCACACCCACCAAACCCCCATGTGCTGTGGAAACCAGGGCAAAGGGCTGGTCTCTGCCCTCCCATGGCCATGAGGGTCCTGCCAAGCCCCCCAGAAATGAGGTCTCGGCGGGGGTTCTGCCCCACGGAGGCTCTGGAGCATCCCCAGCCCCATTGCAGAGCCCCAGAGCTGCCTATGCACCATCAGGATCCTCCTGCAGATCTTTATTGGGGTCCTTTAGGCCCCCCCCTTGTCTGCTGGGAGCATCAGCTCAGCCAGAGCCATCACAAGAGCTCCCACCCCATGCAGGAGGTGTGACAAGGCCCCCAGTGATGTTAATTTGATGCTCATTAACTGGAATTGCCTGTGTGAGAAGTGATGGGTGCCCAGGGCAGGAAATGGGCTTGGGAGCTGATTCCGCACCCTGGGAAGCAGCTGGATGGGGGGACACCGTGACTGGGGGGACCCACTCATCGCCTTCCTCCTCCTCGCCTTCCCTGTTGGATGCCATCCCAGTGCCCTCCGGCTCATCCCAGCTCGTGGCTCCGCATCCCTCACTGCTCTGGGCTCTGCTGTGGATGCTTCCAGTGAAGACACTGGGCTGGGGACACCCGTGTCCCCCCAGCCTTGGCTGTGGGGTGGCACCGGCCATGCCAAGGTCCCCAGTAGTGAAATCAGGGGGGGCTGCAGCTGCATCAACCCCCCCCCCGGGTGCTGTGCACCCCTCAGAGGGTAAACTGAGGCACCGATAACCCGGTGTGATGAAGCTGGGGGTGCTGGGGGACACCCCCATCCCCTAAGCCATGGTCTGGGGTCCACCCAGAATGGGGGGGATATGTGTGACATCACCGGGAGCCGGGATACCAGAGACGGGTGGGATGGGGGATCCCAGCAACCGGGATGCTGGAGGACGGGAACCCGGGAGCGGGGTCCCAGGGATGGATGGGATCCCACGGAGGGATGTGGAGGCTCCGGCCCCGCTTCTCCCCGCATTGGGGTGGCTCCGCCGCCACCAACTCGTTTGGGGTGCGGAGCCCCGGGGGAAGAGGCAGCCCCGGGGGGGGAGCTGGACCGGGATCCCCGGTGCGGGCGGGTTCCCCCGGTGCCGGGTGCCGGAGCAGCGGTGCCGGGGGGATGCTGCGGTCCCGACCCGCGCTGATTTCGTTTCATTTCCTTTGGGTTCGTTCCATTTCGTTTGATTCGAGGGGGGCCGGGCCCGCGCAGCGCACCCAGGGGCGGGGGGAGCCCGGTGGGGCGTGCGGGTGCCTGCAGCCCCGGGGGGGGGGGTTGTCCCCACCTTGGGGTGTCCTCCACCCGCCCGCTCCCGGGGCTCCCCGGCGGAACGTTAACGAAATCAGCGCAATGGGAGCCAGGACGAGGGGGATGCGAAGGGCTGGGCACCCCCAGGAGGGTCCGCAACGAGGGGTGCCCCTGGGAACCCCCAGCATCGGTGGGGAGGCGTCGAAGCCGCCCGGTGCCCGCCTGTCCTGCACGGGTCCATCGCTGGTGTCCGTGCACAACCACGGGTGGCCGTGCACCGTTATAGGGTGTTCGTGCACTGTTATAGGGTGTTCGTGCACTGTTATAGGGTGTTCGTGCACTGTTTAGAGTGTTCGTGCACCGTCATAGGGTGTTCGTGCACTGTTATGGGGTGCTCGTGCACCGTTATTAGGTGTCCATGCACACTTACCCATATCCATGCATCGTCGTGGGATGTCCGTGCACTGTTATGGGGTGTCCATGCACACTCCCTCGTATCCGTGCACTGTTATAGGGTATCCGTGCAGTGTTATGGGGTGTCCATGCATGCTCCCTCGTGTCCGTACACCGCTGTAGGGTGTCCGTGCACCGTTATGGGGTGTCCATGCACACTCACTCGTGTCCGTGCACTGTTATACTGTCCGTGCACCGTTATGGGGTGTCCGGGCACGCTCCCTCGTGTCCGTGCACTGTTATAGGGTGTCCGTGCACCATTAGGGGGTGTCCGTGCACGGCTGTCCCGGGAAACCGGACACGCTGTGGGTGCAGCTCCTCTGGGTGCTTTAAAGCAAGCAATTAATTAACTAATCAATTAATCAAGCAAACAAAGACAGCCCCCCCCCAACAACAACCGCCCCACGGGAGCGGAGCGGTGCGCGGTTACACGGAGCTCACACGGGGCTGCCCCGTGTCCGTGTGCTCGAGCATACTTACATCGGAGCCGTGCACACTTACACCGTGTCTGTGCCCATCCACACCGTGTCTGTGCACACTTACACCGTGTCTGTGCACATCTACACCGTGTCTGTGCACACTTACACCGTGTCTGTGCCCATCTGCACCGTGTCTGTGCACACTTACACCGTGTCTGTGCCCATCCACACCGTGTCTGTGCCCATCTGCACCGCGTCTGTGCACACTTACACCGTGTCTGTGCACATCCACACCGTGTCTGTGCCCATCCGCACCGTGTCCGTGCACATCTGCACCGTGTCTGTGCCCATCTACACCGTGTCTGTGCCCATCCACACCGTGTCCGTGCACATCTGCACCGTGTCTGTGCACATCTACACCGTGTCTGTGCCCATCTGCACCGTGTCTGTGCCCATCCACACCGTGTCCGTGCACATCTGCACCGTGTCTGTGCACATCTGCACCGTGTCTGTGCACACTCAGACGGTCCGAGCACAGCTACACTACACCGGCGCACTTTTACACTGTCCGTGCACCCTTAGGCTGTGTTTGTGCACACTTACACTGTGTCTGTGCACACTTACACTGTTTGTGCACACTTACACTGTCCGTGCCCTTACACCAAGTCCATGCACACTTACACTGTGCACACTTACACTGCCTGTGGACGCAACACCGTGTCCGAGCACACTTACACTGTGTTTGTGCACACTTACACTGTGTCCAAGCACACTTACACTGTGCACGCTTACACTGTGTTTGTGCACACTTACACTGTATCCGTGCACACTTACACTGTTTGTGCACACTTACACCGTGTTGGTGCACACTTACACCGTGTCCGTGCACACTTACACCGTGGCAGTGCACACACACTGTGTCCGTGCACACACTGTATCTGTGCACACTTACACTGTGTCCGTGCACACTTACACTGTGGCAGTGCACACTTACACTGTATCTGTGCACACTTACACTGTGTCCGTGCACACTTACACTGTTTGTGCACACTTACACTGTTTGTGCACACTTACACCGTGTTGGTGCACACTTACACCGTGGCAGTGCACACACACTGTGTCCGTGCACACACTGTATCTGTGCACACTTACACTGTGTCCGTGCACACTTACACCGCGGCAGTGCACACTTACACCGTGTCCGTGCACACTTACACTGTATCCGTGCACACTTACACCGTGGCAGTGCACACTTACACCGTGGCAGTGCACACACTGTGTCCGTGCACACTTACACCGTGTCCGTGCACACTTACACTGTATCCGTGCACACTTACACCGTGTCCGTGCACACTTACACTGTATCCGTGCACACTTACACCGTGGCCGTGCACACTTACACTGTATCCGTGCACACTTACACCGTGGCCGTGCACACTTACACCGTGGCCGTGCACACTTACACCGTGGCCGTGGCCGTTTGCCCCGCGTCCACGCATCTTTTCCCCGTAGCCCCGCACAACCCGCACGTGTTTTCACGTGGCTCCTCCCTGCCCATGAGCAGCCCCCCGGGTCCCTGCACAGTCCCTCCCGTGCCCATCAGCGTTACCCCGTGTCCCTGCACGTTTTCGCACTGGTCCCGGTGCCCGCTCCGTTTCCCCCCGTGTCCTTCCGCAGTCTCCCCATGTCCGTGCACGCATCCCGTACCCGTTCCACCCCGTCCGTTCCGGTTCCCTCGTGTCCCTTGTCCGTACCCGTTCCCCTATGTTCATGCACAACCCCCGTTCCCGTTCCCCCGTTCCCGTTCCATTTCCCCCCCCGGTCCCCGGCCCTGGCCATGCTACCGCGGCTCCGGGGACCCTCAACATCCCTTGGGGACCCTCGGTAACACCGGGAATCCTCGGTAGCACCGGGGGCCGCCGGGCTGGGCCCTGGTTGTTCACCGTGAGGATGAGGAGGGCTCCCCGAGCTTGGCGGCTCCGTTCCCCGTGAACGTTTCCATCCCCATCGCCCGGTCCCGGGGCTCGCAGGCCGCCAATGTGGGCCGTGGGCCCGGGGAAACGCGGTCGCACCGGCCCGGCCCTCCGTTACCTTCGGTTCCAGCGAGCCGGGGGTGCCGGGCCTGCGAGCTCCGGGGCCTTTCTCCAGGGCGGAAAACGGGAAAACGAGGGAATACGGGGATTTTTGTTTTCGGCCCTTCACGGCCCCGGAGCGGGGGGAGCCGGCAGCGGCTGGTGCCGGGGTCAGGAGGCGGCGAGGGGCTGGAACGGCGGCTGAAGCAGGGGATTGAACCGGGGATGAAACCGGGGCTGCTCCCTCCGTGATGGGCTTCACGGAGTCGGCCCTGCTCTGTACGGCCCGGGAGGGAGAGAGAAAATAGGAGCAATAAAGATAATAATGTTGATAACAATAATGGTAACGATAATAATCATTATAACAATTATAATGATAATATTGATGATAATAAAGAAGAAGGAAAACGAGAAGAGGAAGGACAAAGAGGAAGAAGAAAACAAGAAGGAGGAGGAGGATAATAACAACGCAAATCCAAGATCAACAACGCGAATGCTGACGGAGGAGCAGTATAATTTGTTGTTATTATTAATAACAATTACCACTGCGGGATTTAGGATCCCGCATTTCCCTTCCGCTGCCCCCTGAGATCTCACACCCACGCAGAACAAATCCCTTTCCCCTTTACCGTTAACGCCCATCACGGGAGAACCGGGCCGGGGCGGCGGGGCCGGGACCCACCGGCGCTGCGAGGCCGGTGCTCGGGCTCGGCGGAGGGAGGAGATTTCGTTACGAGGCGGCTCCCCCCCCGGTTCCTCACTGGAGACCGGCCCGGAGCCGTCCCCAAGCGTTAAAGCGGTGCCTGGGCCCTGCGGAGGGACTTTGGGAGAGGGGGTGCTGCGGACGGGGGGGCTGATCCCGGTTTTCGTTAGGAATCGTTTGCCCAAAGGCACAGGAGCCACCGCTGGGAGCGGAGCCCGGGCCTGGCTGCAGCTCCGGGAGTGGGGAACCGGGAGCGAGGAACCGGGAACCGGGGAGGGGGAACAGGGAACCAGGAGCGGGGAACCGGGAGCAGGGAACCGGTTGCAGCCGGCCGTCCCTACCCGAAACCTGCTGCTCCATCCCGCTCACCCTCGGCCCTTCCTCCCGCTGTTCCCCACTCTGCCTTTTCCGTTTGTTTTATTTTCTTTTCCTCCCTTTTCATCTGATTCCCCCATCTTTATTTCCCTTTATCCCCTTTTATTCCTCCTCTTTATTTTTCCTGTTTCCCCCTTTATTTTCTTCCCCCCTTTAATTTTCCATTCCCCTTTTTATTTTCCCGTTTCGTTTTCCCTTTCCCCCGTTTAATTTTCTCTTTTTTTCCACCTTCTCCCCCACCCCTTTATTTTCCGTTCTCTCTTTTATCTCATTCCCCTCCTTTTATTTTCTCTCTTCCTTTCCTCTATTTTCACCCTCTCCGCTCTGTTCCCGTTATTCCAGGACAGGCAAAGGCCGCCGCAGGCACGGACACTCGGGCCCACCCCGGCCCAAGGGCACATTTGGAGGCCTTGAACCCTCCGGCGTTGCCCGAAGCCCAACTCTGGCTCCGCCGAGCTCTTCCTTGGTGAAACCGGCCCGGCCCGAGCCCCCTCCGGTACGCGCCGCTCCGGCCCCGGTGCCGGGGGCTGTCGGACCCCAGTGCGCTGGGGATTGAGCTCTGGGGGTGCTGCAGCTGCATCAACGGCCAATTGATAAGATTTCAATTCACCGTCAATCACAACCGCTTCCATTTGAGGGGTCGGGGTGAGGCCAAGAGGGGTGTCCCCAGTGTCCCGTCCCCCCCTCAAGCAGCCGGTTTTGCACCGTTTTGCCCTTGGAAACGGGGAGCCCCGGCCTGAGACGGTGCCCGGGGCCGCGTCCGTTCCAGCTGGGCACGGGGAGCCGCTCACCCAGCTCCAGGTCCCGGTGCTGCTACCGGAGGCGGCTCGGGGCATAGGGGATGCAGCTGCCGAGAGCAGGGAGGGGGTTCGGGGCTCCCCCGCTGCCCGATCCCGGGGAGGCGATGGGGTAACTCCGGTAGCAACGGGGACCCTCGGCCTACGGGGCTGCGGGGGCACACGGTGGGAAGAGGGACAGGATCCCCCCCACCCGGCTCTCCGAGGGGCGCGGGCAGAGCCGGTACCCGATTATGGCTTTATTCGTTTCCACCGGGGCTGAACCTTCCGGTGCTCCCCGCGGTGACCGCCCCGACAAGGGGGTACCCCCGGGGCCGGGGCTCTTTGTTTGCCAACCGGTGCCGGGGACCGGGAGCGCAGGAAATTGCGTCTGTGAGGGCCGTGAAGGTAAAGTCGCCCCTCGGCTGCCCCCGAGCCTCTCCCTTCGCGGCGGGGCTCGGCCGTCCGCTCCCGGGGCCGGGGATGAGCAGCGGAGAGCGGGCAGAGAGGGGGGGAACGGGCCGGTGGAATAAGGACCCGTCGCTTCTCCGGTCCCACCCCCGGCCGCTTCCTCCGCAGCTCTCTCCTCCCCCTAAAATCCCCCCCCGCTCCTCCTCTCCCCACCTCCCGGTATCGGTTTCCCCGCACACGAATCCCAGCGCAGCGCGGAGAGACCGAGCACAGGCGGCTTCTCCCCGCCGGCACCGGCACCGGCGCCCCATGGAAGGGCAGCGGCGGAGACCGGAGCGGCTGAAGTTCGCCCGGAGCGAGGTGCGGGCGGGAGGCGGAGCTGGGGAGGGGGCTTCCAGGGGGGCTTTAACCGGTTGTCAAAGTTTTAAACTCCTTTTTACCCCCCTCGGGACTGTCCGACGGGGACCGGGCCCCCCCCTCCTCGGTGGTGGAGCGGGGAAGGGGGGGTGCGGTTTAAATGCCAGCCCCCCCCCCCCCCCCCCCCCCCCGCCTCGGGTGGGAGAGAGCCGGTTCCGCCGCCGAGAGGCGAGAGAGCGACGGCCCCGGGGGTCTCCGGCTATGGGGGTGAGCCCCGGGGAGGGGGGCCGAGAGGGGCGGGGAGGGGAAGGGGTCTGGGGGGGGGCTCCCCTCCCCGCCCCCCCCGCCCAGCCTCGCCTCCTCTCTCCCTTTCCCTCTGTCTCCTTCTCTCCCTCCCGATCTTCGATCCCGCCGCGGCGCCCGCAGGGATGAGCGATGGAGGGGCCGAGCCCGGCGGGAGCCCCGTCCTGCGGGCCGAGCCCTCCGCTACCGGGCGGGCCCGGGAGAAGGCACCGACCCGGGCGGAGCTGGAGAGCGCCCTGCGCGGCGGCGGCGGCGGCTTCAAGGACATCCCGGGAACGTCGTCGGTCAGCCCCGGCTCCTCCAAGGAGCGCGCCCCGGACAGCGAGAGCCCGGCGGGACCCGGCGAGGCGGATTACTGCCGCCGCATCCTGGTGCGAGGTACGGGGGCAGCGGCCCCGGGCCCCGCTTCCCACACCGGGGCACCCCCCTCCTGCGCTCGCCGCCGCCTCCCGGGTCCCCGCTCCCAGCCGCGGCTGACAGCGGGATGGGGAACCCGGCCCCCGCCATCCCCGGCCCCGCTTCCAGCGCATCCCCGGCCGCTCCCGGGCGCTGGCCGGCTCCGAGCCCCGGCCTCCCGGCCCCGCCGCCACCGCGGCTCCCGCCGGCTCCGCTCCGTGCGGCGGGCCCTGTCCGCAGCCCGCTCCGCCGTGCGGCTCCGGGGCCGAGCGGGGATCGGGGCACGGGGCCGGGGACCCCCGGGGGGACGCGCGGGCAGCGGGAGAGGGGTGCGAGCGCTCGGCTCCGCTTTTAAACCGTTGTCGCAGGAGAAAAGCGTCATGGAGCGGCGGCGAGAGAGGGTTATATACATACACATATATACATTGATGTTATTTTACCCTTTATAACACCATTCGCTCGCCCGGGCATGAGGGACCCAACGGGCCCGGTACGCCGGGACCCGGGGCCGGTGCATTCCGCCCTCGATCACCCTCCACCGGCCCGGGGCTCGCTGGGTTTGTGGTGACCCCCCGAAGCTGGGGGTCCGCGGCGGGTGCCGAGCGCTCCCCGCTTCGGGGCTGCAGCACGGCTCCGTCCGGCGATGCTCGGGGGTCGGGTCCCCCCTCTTCTGCCGCCGTTTCCCAGCCGGGGCCCGGGGAAGCTCCGCGGCCGCTCGGTGACCAGCGCCGAGGCCCCCCGGCCTTTGCTCCGCCGCCGAGCCCCACGCTCGGGCAGGGACCGGAGCCGCGGCCCGGACTCGGCCGTATCCGTTCTCCGTGCCCGGGGCCGGCAGGGCCTGAGCCGGGTCCGTTTTCGGCCTGGCACGGCTCGGCTCGGGCATCCCGGCGTTGCAAACAGCACCGCCGCTCACCGAAGCCTCTCTCCCGGCTGTCGCGATAGGCGCCTGTCCCCGACAGCGCCGTTGGTGCAGCCCGAGCCCTCCCTGGGCACCTCAGCAGGGGTGCGGGCGGCTCTGGGGATCCCCCCCCCCGGTGTCCCGGGACGTCCCCGGGGTATCCCCGGGGTCCCGGTGGTCGCCGAGGCCCAGCCGGTTGCCGCATCCCCAGCGGGGTCAGGCTGGGGTCAGGCCTCTTCTCCTCCAGCCCCGTCCCCACCGGGGCCGCCCCGACGGGTCCTGCCCGGGGGGTCCCTCCCGGAGCCCGGCGCGGGGTGCCCGCACCCCCCGGCCCCGGGCCCGGCGGCTCTCACCATCTTACTGCAGCCGCCACGGCGCCGACAAAATGGTGGCGGGCAAGGAACGGAGCCAAGGAACGGGCGCGGGGCCGGGAGCCAGCGGGGGGATGCGGCGGGGACACCCGGTCTGGGGGGCACAGGGACCCACGGGGCCCACTGGGTGCTGCTCTCGGGAACGGGTCGGTGCCGGGGCTGCGTCTCCAGGTTCATGTTCTGCGAGGTGATATTATTTTCATACATCTATAAGATGCAGAGTACATATATGATATATTATACATTATATACTATGTATTATATATTATATATAACATGTTTTCCGAGCCAGGGCTGATCCCGAGCCGTTTCCCTCCCTCTCCAGCTCATTCCCGGTGCTCGCCCGCCATGGCTCTGGTGGGTACCGGGGCTCTCGGAGCAGCCTCCGCCTTCACCAGGGCCCTGTTGAAGGAAGCGGTGGGATCCTTCATGCCCTGGCATCACCGAGGGGGTCCCCGGTGCTCCCCCAGGCTCAGTATGGGATTATACCGGGCACTGGCGAGGGTGGAACGGAGCCTTCAGCCTCCGCCGTGGGGCGGCCATGGCCGCTCGGCCATCCCCGTCTCGTCGAGGCGGCAGGGCCGCTGTACACGGGTACGGCCGGAGGGTGCGGTTCAGCACCGGATCGGTCCTTAAAGGGGATCAACGGGACTTGGACCGGCCGAAGGAGCGGCTTCAGTCCCGTTGCAGCCCCAGGGGCGGCTGGAAAAGGGGGTTCAGATCCCGGGCTGCCCCCCCTGCACCTTCCGGTGCTGAGCCCGGAGGCCTACGGTGCTTTTTGGGGGTGCTGTGGGGTCCTGTGCTCCCTCCCTGCAGTTCCTGCGGGTACGGGGCTCTGCTGCACGTGTTGATGTGCAGGATGAGTCCCTCCGGGCACGCTGCAGTGCGGGCTCTGAAATCGCTGCTCCCCAGCCCCGGGGGGGGCTGTACCCCAAAACTCGCCCCTGCCCATCCTGCCTTGTGTTCAGCGCTGTGGCAGAGGAGAGCTGGATCCCTGTGGCACCAGGTTGCTTTTGGGGGGTCATTCCCAAAGCTTGTCCTGGGTGCCATTGGGTGCAGCCTGATCCCCAGGGTCTGAATGTGTCCCTAAGGTCCCGCTTAAGGCCTGTTGGAAACCCCTGGGTGGGAATTGTGGGTCTGGGATCCACTGGGATCCAGTAGGATCCCGGATGGGGGAAGGCTCTCAAGATGGGGTGCCTCAGGGATGGCGGTGTTGTGGCCTTGCTGGCAGGAGGGGATGGCTCTGAGCCCCCCAGATCCACATGGATGGGCAGCAGGGAAGGTCTGCGCCATGCAATAGGGGCTGCGGTGAGGGTTTTGCCTCTTCTCTTCCGGGCTGGCACCACAGGCCGTCCCCCCATCCCTTCCCATCGCTTCCCCTCCCTCCGAGCTGCGTCCAGCTGCTGGGAAGGGTGGAAAGAACAATAAATAATACCCATGATAATGCCCACATCATGGAGGGGCCGAATCCTGCAGCTGCGGCTGCAGCCGGCGCGGCTCCATCGGCCCTGGCTGCTGCCGCGCTGGGGAAGCGGCGCGGGCACGGATGTGCTCCAGGCATCATCTCTGCGAGCGCTCTTCCCTTGCAAAATGGTTCCCTGATCCCACCAGGGATCTCCCGGCCCAAGATATCTCCAATGCCCCAAGAAGCCCTTTCCTTTGCGACAGCTCCGCGCTCATCCGTGGGCATTGGGGGTGCGGATCGGAGCCCGAGGGTACCATGACGTAGGGTGGGAACTGGCTCTGGGATTGGGGTCCATAGCCCGTGTCTGTGCTTGCTCCCCACTCCCACCGGCCCCCCGCTGTCCCCACCATCCCCACACCGTCTCCATCACCCCTTCCCAGGCTGCTCCTCGCTATTGTCCTCCTTCCTGCCCCAGCAATTCCATAATCCCTCCATGGCTGAGTCAGCCCAAAGGAGAGAAAGCAACTTGCCTCCATCCAGGGCTGCCAGGGAGCTTGGCTTCCTTTGGGATTGGGAACCGGCAGCCCTGGAAGCTGAGCATGGAGCCCACAGTGGCTTCTGTGGCTGGAAAGCCACTGGGAAGAAATGGGGAGCTCCGCAGCTTCCCAAATCCAGGCTCTACTCCAGCATTGGAGTTACTTAAGGAAAGCTGGCACACGGGATGAGGAGGATGAGGGGTTTGGGGGTGATGGGAACGCGGCGGGCAATACCCAAGGCTCATTTTAATCCCTGGTGCCACATCCGAGCCCATCGGGACACATCCCAACCCGTGGAGCAGGGATGGGATTCCCAGCACCCTGGGGCTCCAGGGGTTTCCCTGGGAGCGCTCATCCTTTGTCAGAGCTCTTTTGGAAGGTCCATGAGAAACATCCCATGGTGTGGGCTGATGGGGGAGCTAAACCCTGCGGTGTCCGTGGCCCCTCGTTGAACAGGGGCTGCTCTCGAAGGAATTATCCCTTCAGCAGGAATGATTCTGGAAAGAAGGGAGTGGTGACCGAGATTTTTCCCAGTATTCCCAAGAAAGGGCAGAAATATGAATTAAAATACGTTTTTAATTAAAAGAAAGCTCTAATTCCAACGGTTCCTTGGTATTTACCGTTTTCTTTGCTTTCTGGCTCCCAGGAATGGTTATTCCTGGGATTAAACGTTTTCTTTCCTTAGAAACCTTTCTGGTTTCCATTTATCCCCTTAAACCCCCACATTATTCCCACTTTTTCCCTTTCCCTGGAGGTTATAAACTCACAGCTTTTGGGGCCGGGGGGGGGGGGATCCTGAATTATGGAGTCACCTCCTTCAGCTCCAGTTTGCAGGATGCTGGGAGTCACTCTCGCAGCGAGCTCAGCACCCAGCAAACACCATTTGGGGACCGTTTCCTCCCCATCCCAGCAGTTTTCCTCCTGGGAGACGTTTTCCTGATCCTTTTCCCCCCTTCCCTTGGCAGATGCCAAAGGGACGATCCGGGAGATCGTGCTTCCCAAGGGCCTGGACCTGGACCGGCCCAAGCGGACGCGGACGTCCTTCACCGCCGAGCAGCTCTACCGCCTGGAGCTGGAATTCCAGCGCTGCCAGTACGTGGTGGGCCGGGAGCGCACGGAGCTGGCGCGGCAGCTCAACCTCTCCGAGACCCAGGTGAGGGCTGCGGTGGGACCAGCCCCATGGGGGGGGCACCGGCGTGGGGAGGGAAGGAAGGAGCAGAAATGGGGCTGGGGTGGGTTGAGCATCCCACGTCCATACGGATGGATGGGGCTCGGGGCTTGCTTTGCAGTGGGAAGCGTGCGTGGTGCTGCGTTGCTCTCCATCCATCCCTTTCTCTTGAGGTGGAGTTTAGGGCTTAGAGGGGCTCAGGGCAGCCCTCAGTGGGGGACCCTGCACAGCTTCCCAATGGGAAGCATCCCCTGGCTCCACTGGGAGCCTCTGGGAGGCTTGTAGGGTGCAGGAGGGTTTCCACAGGGATCTGTGGTCCTTATGGAGCACCCACAGAGCAGGGTGGGTGAGTGGGGTTGGACATGGCACGGGTGCTGTCGGGATTGGGTGTTCGGCTGCGTATGAGCTGGATGGATCTCACCTGGATCCTGCATCCCTGTCGCTCCCCTGTCCCTGTGGCTTTACTCTCCTGCTCCCGGACGGATGCTCCATCCCTGGGTGTGCCATGGGGACTATCCCTGTGGACCCTGAGCTGGGGTGGGCACCTCTTCCCCTTCCCAATATTCCCGGCTCTGTGGGGAGAGGTTTTCCTGGTTCTGCTCCAGGGATGTTTGGCCGGTGTGGAGGGATATGAGCCTGGGAGAGGATGGAATGTTGATGTCTGTAATAGAGGCTGCAGTGCAAACCAAGTGGGAATGATGGAATAACCCAGCCAGCCCAGTCTGCCCCTCCTTGGCCACTGAGGCTCCTTTGGAGGCAGATGCATGGATCCATGGGTTCAGATAGGAAGCAAATCCAGGATTCCCAGACCTGCCCCGGCTCCAGCCTCCCTCCTGTGCCAAGGAGCTGGTTTTGGGGAGCCCCTGTTACTCCGTGGTGCTTTGGCACTCACCGTGCATGGTCCTGCGACGGGGAGCATGGAACAGAATTCCTCTTGGATCTGTTGGGAGCAGAGTGGATGGGGTTTGGTCAGGAGAGGCCTTACTTGGTGGGGGAGATGCAAGGAGGTGCTGGGATAAGGAATAAAGCACCGTGATGAGCTGGATGCTGGATGCAGGTCCCTCCTCCTGGTGTCCCAGCCGAAGCCCTGGTCCCAGTGTCACCTCCATGGAGCCGGAATGGTCGCATTAACCCCTCTCCATAGGGACTAATGTCCACTTGTTTCCTGCTTACTCACTGCCTTCATCGCTCAGTGAGCAAATTCACACCCATGGACCACGTCTGCCTCCTCTCCTCTTCCCCCCTCCTCCTGCATCCTCTGTTTTCCCACCTCTCTCCTTCACCTCTGTCTTATTTAATCCCTTCCCTGCCCTTCACAGCTTTTCCTTCCCTGCAGCAAATTCCCAGTTGTGCCGTCCTGGATCCCGGTCGCTTCCCAGCCACCACCATGCTTGGGATCAGTTTCTCCCTCTCATTAATGGGTGCAGGTCCCCTTGGACCACGGTTTCAGGCTCTTTGCACACTCAGGTATCACCCTGGTCCTTCACCATCCAGGGGGTTCCTTGGTCATTGCTGGCTGACCACAGGGCTTTACGGGATGTGACACTGTGTGACTCCATGGGTGATGGCCAGCGTGGATGTGGCCTGGAGATGGGATGATCACCACCAGCCACTCCTGTCCCACCAGGTTCCTCCTTGGTCATAAGTTTGGATGGGCATTTACAGCAATTTTGGATGTTTTGGGGGTTTCCTTCCCAGCGTTATCCAGGAGCAGCTCCTAGGACATGTGGGACCTGCTCCACCTCATCGCTGGTGGATCCCCAACCAGCAGCAGCATGGCTCTTTCCTGGTTATTTGCCTTGTGCCCATGGCTGGGGTGGTGGGATGGATCCTCCCCATCCCCTCACTGGGTTGTGTCATGGTTTCCAGCTTAGGAACCTTCTCCCTGCCAGCTCCTCCTGACTTTGCTCTTTGTTGGATGCGATGGGAGCCCACCGCATGCCAGCGTGGGTGGAGAGGAAAGGGGCTGCTGCAGAGGGGTTTTGGATGCTCAGGGGAGGGAGGATGATTCATCCCTGCTCCTGTGTGAGAGCAGGGTGACGAGATAGGAGCAGACACGATGGCATCGCGGCCGGAGAGCTGCAGCCCAGCATCCCTGTGATGGGTCCTCTCACCAGGAAACCCAACCGGAGCACGAACCACCTAAAGAGCCCCTTTGAGCCTCTTGTGCTGCTCTCCTGGCATCACATCCTGCTTTCTGGCAGGCTTGGAGGCAGGAGGCGATTGCCTCATGTGCTGATAGAGACACGGGGTTGGGGTTTGGGATGTGGGATATGGGACACAGGGACATAGGACACGGGGCACAGGACATGGGGAAGTTTTGGAGTCACTCAGGTGAGGATGAGGAGGGTGCTTCCATCTGCCCCAGCTCTCTCCAGCCCTGGGAATTCGCCTCCTCCCTCCAGGGATCCCTGTGCCTGTTCTGCATCACTGGAAGCTGCTCCAGACCCAGCCCAAACCCATTGAGCCATGGTTGTGGTTAGTGGTAAACGGATTCAATTAGCCCGTGGAACGTGCTTTCATTAACTTGCCAAGTTAATGAAGGCGAGATGTCTCACCCAGGAGACGGACGCAGCCTGGGTGAGCCCTGGATCAGCACAATCCATCCTCAACCCCGTGCGCCCAGAACTGGCTTTCTCTGGGCTATGCATCCCAGTGGGGATGGAGTTCCCCTCCTCAGTGCCATGGAAGGCGGAAGGCAGAGAGGAGCTGGAGGCAGAGGGACCATGGAGGGAGGATAATTCCCCCAATCCCCCGGCAGGATGGGAGGCGGGATGGGCAGGATGAGGGGATTTGCTCCCTGGGGCAGGAGTTCAGTGCCAGGCTCAGGTTCAAGTGACCTTGTGTCTGTGCCAGCTCTTCCTGCCCTCATTCCTGCCAGGGCAGAGACCTGACGCAGCAACCAAGGGCTCCTTTGGAGGTCTGGCTACTCAGGGGCTTGGCTGCACCCAGCTCCGAGCCTTGTCCCTCTGCCAGGCGGTGGTTCACCCGTTCCCAAAGGCAGGAGCTTGGGATATAGCGGTGTCCTCGAGCAAGGAGCGCTGCTCTCGGATCCATGCACCTCCT
>NW_026892736.1:2882500-2960000 GCF_033815535.1 Pezoporus flaviventris | reverse complement strand
AGCTTCAGATGTGGTGAAAAGAAGGGGTGGAAACACAACCTTGTACGTGGGACCTGCGGCTGTGGTGGGTCAGGGAGATGCTGGCGGTGTTTTATTGCATGCTGAGGGCTGTTGGGATGAGTCCTGAAGGCTTTGGGTGACTCTGCCTGTCCGGGACAGACCTGTTATGGCACTGTTGTCTCCTTCATGCTCTGCTGGTACTGCAGGTCCTGTTCTATAGCACCTAAAGGTCCTCGGGGAGGTGGGGACCAGCCATAGAATTGCTGCAGAGCCACAGGATGGTTTGGGTTGGAAGGGACCTCAAAGCTCCCCCAGCTCCAACCCCTGCCACGGGCAGGGACCCCTTCCACTGGAGCAGCTTGCTCCAAGCCCCTGTGTCCAACCTGGCCTTGAGCACTGCCAGGGATGGGGCAGCCACAGCTTCTCTGGGCACCCTGTGCCAGTGCCTCAGCACCCTCCCAGGGAAGAGCTTCTGCCTAAGAGCTCAGCTCAGTCTCCCCTCGGGCAGGTTCAAGCCATTCCCCTTGGCCTGGCCCTACTTGCTCTTATAAGACGTCCAAGTCCCCCATGCTCAGTACCCAGACCCCAAAGCAGAAGTGTTGCTGTCCCTGAGCAGCGCCTTTCCCTGCAGGGCTGGGCAGAATAGGGATGAGCATCCAGTGTGGTTGGTGTCAGAGTCAGGAATTCCATGCCTGCGTCCCAGCCTTTGGACCTTGTTTTGTGCCTATGACGTGGCATCACAGAATCCCAGACTGGTTTGGGTTGGAAAGGACCTCAAGATCACCCAGTTCCCAACCCCCTGCTACATACATGGACACCTCACACCAGACTTGTACCTATAATGTGCTATCTCTGCCCACCCTGATGAGGAGTCCCTTGCTCTTATCAGTCTCCTGCTGCAGAGCCCAAAGCAGCATCTCCAGATCCAGAAACAGGAGGGGATTCATCCTGAGATCCCTCCCACAGCTCACTCCCCTCACGGAAAGGGTGCCATTAGATGTGGTGGCAGCACCGGGTCAGACACCCGGCGCCAGGACTCCTCCACATGTTGCTGCAGCTTTACCAACCTGCAGCTCACGGTTATCCTCATACCTCCAGCATCAGGCTGCTCCTTGCGTGCTGCATCTCCTGGGGCTGTCACAGTCATCTCCTCTATCCTCTTACCCTCTGTCCTCTGGGAGCTCCCTCCGTGCTGGTGAACGCATGACCTCCCATGTCCTGCTCCTCCGTCGCATCCAGATGCATCTTCTTGTCTCTTTGTCTGCATCCAGCCTTGACCTGATGGGTCTGACACGTGTGGTCCTGAGTCCCACAGCCCCAAGCAAGGGATCTGCAGCCACCAGGAGCTGTGGGTTCTCCCTGGGACTCTTATAGAGCAGAGGGAGGCTTCTCCCCCTGAGTGATCCATCTGGGAACTGCCCTTTCTCTCCATTCCCAGGGAACGGATGCTCTTGTTCCCCCTTTCTCCTCCACCCCCAGCGCTGCAGGGAGCTGGAGGTGCCTGGCTCCATCCCGCAGCCCTTCGGTTACCAACCAGATGGTAACTGAGGGACAAAGCGTTGCCCACAGGGCTACGCTGCCTCCTCCATAGATGCCGAGATGTGGTACCCACCAGCATGGTCCTCCCTGCCCTTCCTCCGGGCCGGGCCGGGGAGGGTGTCAGTGCACATCCCAGTTCAGGGCGGTGACCGGGATGAGGAGGAGAGGAAGGACGTGGAGCGGTGCCATGGGGCTGGCAAGCGCTCGCTCTGGATGAGTTTCACCCCTTGAGCAGAAAGCGAGCAGAGAACTTGGGGTTGGGAGGAGGAAGTGACCGAGGGGAGCCGTGGAGGATGCTGCTGGGAGAAGGATCAGGGCTGCGGGGGGTGGGAGGGGGGAATTACTCATGGATTTGTCCAGGGCTGCGCCTGGCTGAGCCTATTTCCATCTCCACCGAGAGGAGCTTGATCGTAATGGGGGATGAAAAGGACATGGGCCTACTAATTACTGACGAGCTGAGTAGGAACTTCAGCCGTGCAGGCAGCGGTGACCCTGCCCTCGCATGCGGCACCGCAAAGCTCCCGTCAGCCTGTGAGGCCCGAGCAGACCCTGCTTTAGAGCAGCACGCAGAGGGGAAGCGCAGGGGTGAGATGGGGAGGATCAGGAGGAAGCCAGCGGGTCCTCTTCTGCTCTGGGCTGCATTGCTAGCCCATCGCTGGCAGGGGGTTGGAACTGGGTGAGCTTTGAGGTCCCTTCCAGCACAAACCACTCTGGGATTCCATGATCCTGCCCTGCGGCCTCCCCTCGTGTTAGAAGCTGTGATTCGGGGCACTTTGCAGTGAGGGGGCTGTGCGTGCCTCAGTTTCCCTTTGGACTGAACCATGGGTTAGTGTTGGGTCTGCGGTTGGACTCAACGACCTTAAAGGTCTTTTTCCAAGCTAAATGCTTCTGGAGACCCCTGCGCAGCCTCAGTGGGTCCCTGAGACCCATCAGCACCTCAGGGTACTTGGAGGGGATGCACACAGACACCCGGGGCAGGGGGAGGGAAGGTGGTGGGGGCTTCCAAGCCCTGGAGCTGGGGTGAAGGAAGCAGGGTTGGATTGGGTTAGATTGGGTTGGATTGGGTTGGGCTGGGCTGGGTTGTGCTGGGTTGGGTTGGGTTGTGTTTGGTTGTGTTGAGTTGGCTTGGGTTGGGTTGGGTTGTGATGGGTTGTGATGGGTTGTGATGGGTTGTGTTGGGTTGTGTTGGCTTGGGTTGTGTTGGGTTGTGTTGAGTTGTGTTGGGGTGTGCTATGCTGGGTTGTTTTGTGTTGTGTTGTTTTGTGTTGTGTTGTATTGGGTTGCGTTGTGTTGTGTTGTGTTGTGTTGGGTTGGGTTGGGTTATGTTGTGTTGGGTTGTGTTGTGTTGTGTTATGCTGGGTTGTGTTGGGTTGCGTTTGGTTGGGTTGGGTGAGTGGCCATGAGGTGCTGGAGCACCTTGGTTTGGGGCTCAGGGACGGAGATTATCCTCATCCCAGAGGATGTGCTCCAACATATCCCTCAATATCCATCCACAGCAAGTTGAGGCTTGGACCGGGAAACACTGGGGAATGCTGAGCTTGCCCCATGGGTCATGGTGTTGCCTATGGGAAGGGTGGCGCTGGTGCCACCTCTGCTGTGCACGGCATGGGGCAGCTCCTGGGCACTTCATGCCCATCCTCAAGGATATAATGGTGCTGATGGGGGCGGTTGAGCTCTTGCTCCTCCAGAGCTGGGTTTGGGGATGCTCTGGGTGGAGGGCGCTGGGGCTGTGCCTTTCTCTGTGGACCAATGTACACTCATGGGGTTGTGGAGCTCTACAAATCCTGCGCTCTGGGGCTCTGAGGTCTCTGGAATTCCGCAGCTCTAGGAGGTCCCCACCAAAAATCTGCTCATTCTGTATTGGGTCTCCATGCCCTGGGACATGGGAATGTCCTCAGGAGCTTCCATGCGGGACTATGTGGATAAGGGGAAGTAGGACACGGGCTGGCAAAGACCCATGGTCCCAGGAGGTTTTGGCTCATTCCCATGATCCTGGTGTCCCCCATCCCTGGAAGCACCTTCTACTGCTCCTCCTGGAGCATCCCTGCCCTCCTTTGGCTTCCCCCACACTCTTATACCCCTTGGCAAGGGGCTGGGGGCCTGGGACCTGCCCCCTCTCCATTAGCTCTGCACTGGGGGTCCGTGGTGCTGGGGGTGCACAAGGGCTCTGTCACCGGTGACTTTCCTGCCCCACGGAGCTCCCGATGGATGAGTTCCAGCCCTGCTGCTCCAGGGCAGAGGGAACCAAGCCTGCGCCATGGCTGGGGTTACCCGGGGAGGGGGTCCCTGCAGCATCCGACCCATCCCCACACCATCCGCCAGGCGCCACCGCCTCCCACCATCCGCCAGGCTCTAACCCGAGTCTCTTCCCATCCGTGTCCTCCCCTCACCTCCATCTCCGTCCGTCTGTCCCTCACGCTTCTCTCTGTCTGTCTCTGCCTCTCCTACCCCTCTGCTCTGCCAGGGAGGGACACAAGCAGGGGGCAGTTGCAGGGGGACGGGAGCCACGGGCTGAGGACCGGGTCCATGCCCCATCCGTGTGGGTCAGAGGGGGCCTATGGGCTCCTTGCTGCAGCCAGAGGCAGGTTGAGGATGGCCCCAGCTGGATTGGGGCGCAGAAGCGGGTCTGTGCCCTGCCTCCGGCCAGCAGGAACCACCCTGTCCCCTAACACGTTCCCCTGCACCTTAGCAAGGCCAGGGACCCTCTGCCCCCTGTCTTGACATGGTGAGGGAAGGGTTTGCAGATGGGGACACAGATTTGGGGTTGGTGATCACCACAGCAGAGAATCCAGCGCATCCCATAGCTCAGCATCCCTGGAAGAGCCGGCACAGGGCAGCGGCTCAGCCCCAGGCTCCTGCCTCTGGGCTCCTACCGTGGGCTCCCATCTTCAGTGGTCCCATTCCAGGGCTGCCATCCCTGGGTTTCCATACCCAGGGTCCCATTCCCAGGCTCCCATCCTGAGGCTCCCATTGCCAGGTCCTATCCCTGGTTATCCATCCCGAGGCTCCCATCCCCAAGCTCCCATTCCCAGGGTCCCGTCCCTGGCTTTCCCATCCCCAGGATCTGACCCCTGAGCTCCCATCCCCTGGGTCCTACCTTGTTCTCCCGTCCCTGGGCTCCCATCCCAGTGCGCCCATTCCCTGTAGGCAGCAGTCGCCGCAGTCCCTGTCTCGGGGGGTGGATCTCGCCGGGCTGTTTGTTTTAACACGTCTTTCTCTCCTATCTCTCACTCTCTCTCCCGGTTCTCGCCTCTCTCCCGGCCCCCCCGCGCTCTCTTTCCATCCGTGCCTCTCTGTGTCCCCCCCCTTCCCAATCCCTCCCATCCCGTCCCGTCCCCCCCGCACATCCGCAGGTGAAGGTCTGGTTCCAGAACCGCCGCACGAAGCAGAAGAAAGACCAGAGCCGGGACTCAGAGAAACGCTCCGCACCCACCTCCGAGTCCTTCGCTACCTGCAACATCCTGCGCCTGCTGGAGCAGGGCCGGCTCCTGCCCGTGCCGGCCCCCCCCAGCCTCCTCTCTCCCACCTCCCACCCCATCGCCAGCCCCGCGGGCAACGGAGCCGGGCTGGCCACGCCGGGAACCGCGTCCCCGGGGCTCAGCGCCGGGAGCAGCCCCCCCGCGCCGGGAGCCTTCAGCCTGCAGCTCCCGTCTCTCGCCTCCTCCTCCTCGTCCTCGCCCTCGCCCTCGCCCCGGCTGCCGGGCTCCGCGCTCTGCTTCGGGGCGCCGCTGCGGGGCGGCCTCCCCGAGCTCCCCGGCGCGTACGGACTGGGCACGTCCGCGTTCGAGCCCTACACGCGCCTGGAGAGGAAGGACAATTGCAGGGGCAGCGGGGAGCAGAGCCCCTGAGCCCAGCAGCCCCCGGCACCCCCTGCCCTGCGCCCCGCACCGGCCCTGGACGGCAGCGGGGATGGGGGGAGCCGGGGAGCACCCGTCCGGGGGGGGGGGGGGGAGTGTGTGTGTGCACACGTGTGAGTGTGTGTGCACACGTGTGAGTGTGAGTGTGTGTGAGTGTGTTCACACGTGTGTGTGAGTGTGCACACGTGTGAGTGAGAGTGTGTGTGAGTGTGTGCACACGTGTGAGAGTGTGTGTGAGTGTGTGCACACGTGTGAGTGAGAGTGTGTGTGAGTGTGTGCACACGTGTGAGAGTGTGTGTGAGTGTGTGCACACGTGTGAGTGAGAGTGTGCACATGTGTGTGTGTGTGCACATGTGTGTGAGTGAGTGTGCACGTGTGAGTGTGTGCACACGTGTGAGTGAGAGTGTGCACATGTGCGTGAGTGAGTGTGCACGTGTGTGTGTGCACACGTGTGTGTGTGAGTGTGTGTGTGCACACGTGTGAGAGTGTGCACATGTGTGTGTGTGAGTGTGCACACGTGTGAGTGTGTGTGCACACACGTGAGTGAGACTGTGCACATGTGTGTGTGTGCACATGTGTGTGAGTGAGTGTGCACATGTGTGTGTGTGTGCACATGTGTGTCATACCTGTGTGTGTGAGTGTGCACACGTGTGTGTGTGTGTGCGTGCACACTCTGTGTGTGCACACATGTGTGAGTGTGCACACGTGTGTGTGAGTGTGTGCACATGTGTGTGAGTGAGTGAGGGCATACCTGTGTGTGTGAGTGTGCACACGTGTGTGAGTGAGTGTGTGTGCACATGTGTGTGTGAGAGTGTGCACGTGTGTGAGTGTGTGTGCACATGTGTGTGTGTGCACATTGTGTGTGCACATGTGTGAGTGAGTGTGCACACGTGTGTGTGTGCACATGTGTGAGTGAGTGCATACTTTGTGTGTGCACACGTGTATGTGTGAGGCATACGTGTGTGTGCACACTCACGTTTGAGTGTGTGTGCACACGTGTGTGTGTGCACATGTGTGTGTGAGGACATACATGTGTGTATGAGTGTGCACATGTGTGTGTGAGTGTGCACACGTGTGAGTGAGGGCATACATGTGTGAGTGTGCACATGTATGTGTGCATACACGTATGTGAACACGTATGTGACTGTGCATACATGTGACTGTGCATACACGTATGAGTGTGCACACGTGTGTGTGTGAGTGTGCCCGCCCCACCCACACCGTTCCAGCCGTGGAGGACCCCCTGAAGCCCCTCACCCCAGTGCTGAGGCTGGACCTGGTCACGTCCGGGGCGGTCCCTGCGTGTCCCGAGTCCCCGCTCCTGCACCCCTCACCCCATGGATCGGCCCGGGCATGGCCCGTTGCGGGTCTGGAAGGCGATGCTGTGGTCTGGGCTGTGCAGGGTGGGAGAGGAGCAGCTCCGGGGGGGGCACTGGGGGGGTGCTGACACGGCCGTGGTCATTCAGTGCCTCTTACGGATGGGGCCCTCTGGGCTGTCCGCCGGTGCTGGGCTCGCTGCTGAAGCCCTGGGGAGCAGGAGGGGGGCACCCCGAAAGCGCTGGGCTCTGGGCTCTGTCCCTGCCTGGCCATGGCATCCTTGGGCCTCAGTTTCCCCCCCTGCAAAGGGCTTTGTGCTGATGACTTGGAGCATCCCAGTGGCTGGTCCAGGTCTCCCTGCACTGCTCCCATGGGATGCTTGTCCTCTGGGGGGGGACGGGACGATGACACAACGGTGCTGGTGGTGTCCCAGTGACCACCCTGGCTCGTGAGACATCCCCAGGCTTGTCCTGAGCTAAACCATCCTGGTTTGGTGCTGTCCCACCATAGCAAAGCCCCGGGGGTGCTGAGGAGCCCCTGGCTCAGGGACACCCCGGCAAGGGAGATGTGGTGTGGGCATTTGTGACACTCCGGGTCAGGCCAAGGGGGCTCTTTACCATCAGCTGGTACCCAAAGCCCCCCCCCCCCCGCCCCATCCTGGGGTGCTGGGTGCTCAGTGCAGTCACTGCAGTGAGCCCCAACCTGAGCACAACCCCGTCCCCTTGCTCCCATCACCCAGCAGAGCCCTGGGGCACCCTCAGCCGCTCCCCCCACCTCAGCACCCTGACCCCAGAGGGTGAGGATGGGGCAGGATTCAGCCTTGGCTGTGCGATGCTGGGGCTGCTCTCAGGATTGGGGATGTTGGGAGGGGAAAGAGCTCTATAGGGCTGATGGCGGGCTTGGAGCTGTGGTGGCATCGCCATGGCAGGATGCTTTGTGGTGGCATCACCTTGGTGGGTACCCTGCAGTGGCACCACCATGGCAGGATGCTCTGTGGTGGCACCACCATGGCAGGATGCTCTGTGGTGGCATCACCTTGGTGGGTACCCTGCAGTGGCACCACCATGGCAGGATGCTCTGTGGTGGCACCACCATGGCAGGATGCTCTGTGGTGGCATCACCTTGGTGGGTACCCTGCAGTGGCACCACCATGGCAGGATGCTCTGTGTTGGCATCACCATGACAGGATGCTCTGTGTTGGCATCACCATGGCAGGATGCTCTGCGGTGGCATCACCTTTTGGGATGCTCCATGGCACAACCCCGGTGTGACACCCACTCATGACACTGCTGTGACAGGAGCAGGGGGATGCCCTGAGGGCCCCCCCCCCCCCCCCCCATCACCCAGGAGCTGCCTTGGGGCTCATCCCCCCCAGACCCCACCCCAAGGGGCTCCTGCCTCCCCCCGCTGCAGTTTGATGTCACGTAACCACGATCACCACGGACTGACCCCCAGCCTGGCCCAGGGGGGCAGCCCCCCCCCCCCGCCCTGTCCCTATGGGGGGGACACATCCTGCGTGTGCCCAGGATTGCGCAGGGAGATATTTAAAATAAAGGATTTTATGGAAAGCCTCGGGAAAGTTTGGTTCCTCCTTGTTCCCGTGGCCTGGGGTCATTCCCCGTTCCTGGAATGTGGGATTTGATCCTCCCGGGATGCTCAGCCCTCAACTTCCCAACGGCATATTTGGATGAGGGTTGGGATTTTGGCAGGACAAGGACCTTTTCCCTTCCCCTCATCGCTTCATTCATGCTTGTGTCACTGTTCTTATCCCTCCCTGCTCTGCAAGCGTGGCAAGGCAGCAAGGGGAGGTGGGAGAATCCTGTCCCCCTTCCGAATCCCTTGGCTTTTCCTTATTTTTCCCCCTGGAGCTGCCGAATTTCCCGGTTTATTCCCAGTTCCTCCCATCTTGGCCTCACTGGGAGGGAAAGGTCTGGTCGGATGGAGAAGGGACCCCTTTGCCTTCACGGATGGAGGAGGTTTGGGGGCACCTCCAGGGCAGGTCCAGTTTTATTGTTGAAGGAGCCCCCAAACCCTGGGAATTCTGGGCTGTCCAAGTGTGTTTTCCCATCTCGGAGCATCCTCGTGGAGCTCCTGCATCCTCCTCCCACTGCTCAGCACCCAAAGGGAAGGTGGGAAGGGAGGCCATGGAAGTCCTTTCCATGGATTTAGCCCCAAATGCTGCTTGCCCAAAGACCCCAAACCTGCTCCGAAGCTGCTGCTGCTCCAAAGCTGCTTCTCCCATAGCCAACAAGCCCAATGAACCTGCCCCAAGGGATGGAAGGATAACGTGGCTTCTTATGGGTTTAATGGTTAATGAAGTCACGTCCTGCCTCCTTCTCCTCCTCCATCACCTTCCCTCTGTGGTTCTCCCAGTGCCAGAGACCTTTAGCATCTTGGATCCCCCCCATTGTTTCCTGCTCTCCCCGACCCCGGGGCATTGGTGCCCCCCCCAGAGGATACCTCCAGCACCCCCTCATAGCCCCGCAGTCCATCTCCCCCTCCCCAGCTGCCCCATGCACAGGCTCTGCTGTCCCACCACCATCACCCCGATGTGAGCTCCCCATGGGCACCCACAGCCTGAGGGGGGCTGGGGGGTTGCAGACCCCTCACCCCCACCAGTACCCCGGCCTCGGCCCCAAACTGCCCCCATCCCCACTCCTAATGCGGCCCCAACCTCTGCCTTTGCCCCAATCCTGTCCCCACACCTACCCCAGCCTTGTCCCTTCCCCAATCCCATCCATCCCTGCCCCATCTGTATCCCCACCCTATCCCCATCCCCATTCATCTGTATCCCCATCCCTGACCCTATCCCTACCCTCATCCCCATCCCTATTCCCATCCCCGTCTGTATCCCTATCCCTATGCCTATGCGTATCCCTATCCCTTTCCATATTTCTTTCCCTATCCCCATCCCTACTTCTATCCCCACCCACATACCTATTTCTGTCCCTATCCCTATGCTTATCCCCATCCCTACCCCTATCCCTATGCATGCCTATCCCCATACCTATCCTGCCCATCCCAATGCCTATCCTTATCCCTATCCCTATCCCCACACCTATTCCTACTCCAATTCCTATCCCTATTGCAATCCCTTTCCTTACTTCTATCCACACCCCCACACCTACTTCTATCCCTATCCATATGCCTATCCCTATCACCATCCCCATCCCTATCCCTATGCAAATGCCTATCCCCATACCTATCCTTGCCCCAATCCTAGTCCCTATCCTTATCCTTATCCCTAGCTCTGTCTCTTCCCTATCCCTATCCCCAGACCTATTCCTGCCCCAATTCCTATCTCTATCCCTAACGCAATGCCTACCCCCACACCTATCTCTATCCCTACCCCTATGCGTATGCCTATCTGCATCCCTATCCCTACCCCAGTCTTTATCCCATCCCTATACATACACCTATCCCCACACCTATTCCTACCTTGACTCCTATCTCTATCACAGAGCCTTTCCCTACTACTGTCCCCACCCCCACACCTGTTTCTGTTCCTATCTGTATGCCTATCCCTATCCCCATCCCTATCCTTGCCCCAGTCCTAGTTCCCATCTCTATCCCTATCCATGTCCCTATTAGCTATCCCTATCCCCACGCCTATTCCTACCCGAATTCCTATCTCAATCCCAATGCCTACCTCCACACCTATCTCTATCCCCATCCCTACCCCTATCCATACACCTCCCCCCATCCCCATCCCTACCGCTATCCATACACCTCTCCCCATCCCCACCCCTACCCCTATCCATACACCTCTCCCCATCCCCATCCCTACCCCTATCCATACACCTCTCCCCATCCCCATCCCCATCCCTACCCTTATCCATACACCTCTCCCCATCCCCACCCCTACCCCTATCCATACACCTCTCCCCATCCCTACCCCTATCCATACACCTCTCCCCATCCCCATCCCTACCCCTATCCATACACCTCTCCCCATCCCCACCCCTACCCCTATCCATACACCTCTCCCCATCCCCACCCCTACCCCTATCCATACACCTCTCCCCATCCCCATCCCTACCCCTATCCATACACCTCTCCCATCCCCATCCCTACCCCTATCCATACACCTCTCCCCATCCCTACCCCTATCCATACACATCTCCCCATCCCCATCCCTACCCCTATCCATACACCTCTCCCCATCCCCATCCCCACCCCTACCCCTATCCATACACCTCTCCCCATCCCCATCCCCACCCCTACCCCTATCCATACACCTCTCCCCATCCCCATCCCTACCCCTATCCATACACCTCTCCCCATCCCCATCCCTACCCCTATCCATACACCTCTCCCCATCCCCATCCCTACCCCTATCCATACACCTCTCCCCATCCCTACCCCTATCCATACACCTCTCCCCATCCCCATCCCTACCCCTATCCATACACATCTCCCCATCCCCATCCCTACCCCTATCCATACACCTCTCCCCATCCCCATCCCCACCCCTACCCCTATCCATACACCTCTCCCCATCCCCATCCCCACCCCTACCCCTATCCATACACCTCTCCCCATCCCCATCCCTACCCCTATCCATACACCTCTCCCCATCATCCCTACCCCTATCCATACACCTCTCCCCATCCCCATCCCTACCCCTATCCATACACCTCTCCCCATCCCCATCCCCATCCCCATCCCTACCCCTATCCCCACCCTCCCACCACCCTCACCCTCGTCCCCCGTCCCCCCCTCCCTCCCTATGGGGCTGGGCCGCTGCGGCCGCTCCCTCCCGCTGTTTACAGCCAACACGGGGCCGGCGGCACCAGCGGGCCGGGACCGGCTGCGCCCGGGGCGAGGGGTACAAACCCCGGCCCCGGGACCCGCCCCGGGACCACGACCGCGACCATGGCCACAGCCGCCCCCCGAGCGCCGGTGCCCGCAGCCCGCGAGCACGCTCTGGCCGCCACCCGCGACTACAGCCGCAGCCCCCGGCTCAGTGAGTGCCCCCCGAGCTGCGGTCCCCATGGGTGCTATGGGGGCGGCGCCGGGCGGGTGGGCGCTGGGCCCTGGGGACCCCCATTTGTCAACGGCGGGGACGCTTGGGAGGGTGCACAGCGGGGTGACGGGGGCGGTTGTGGGGCTGTCACCCCCCCGCTTGGCGCTGGGGAAGGTGGGGAGGGTATCGCTGCCCCCCAAGGGCTGTGGGAGCTATGGGTGCCGCTTGGGGTGGTGGAGCCCGTAGTGACCCCCTTGGCGTGGGGGACCCACGCAAACCCCTCTTGGTGCTCCGGGACTCCACGGCCCCAGTGTGGACTCCAGCGGGATGTGGTGGTGCCATGGGTCCCGCCAGGGTGTCCTGGGGGTCATCATCCATGTGGGGAGCTGGGGACCCCCCCTTGTGCTGCTCCCAATGGGGATGGGTGGGGAGCCGCTGGTGGAATGTGGCGTTACCGCGACCTCCCCGCGCCCGTACCCCGGGCCAGGCGCTGTGCGGGTCTCCCCGCGCAGCACCCATGGGTGCTGGGAGCTCTGCCCGCCCCCCCAGCGCCCCGTCCCCAGGCTCGGAGCCGCCAAGGACGCTCCCTGTGACCTTCCCTGTTCGCTGTCCCCTCCCGAACCGGCTCCGCCCGGAGCTCAACCGGCTCTGCCCGGCTCCCGCCGTGGCTGCGGCAGCAGGGAGTCACCCATGGGTGACTCCTTCCCTCGGCAGGGCACGGGGCCAGGGCTGGGGTGCGCGGCGGGTGCCAGCCAGCACCCATGGGTGAGGGGTCATGGCGGCTCCCATGGGGTCCCAGCATGGGGGCCCGGAGTGAGGGCCCACTATGAGATCCTGGCAGCCTGGGGTCCCAATAAGGGCGACCAGTATGGGCTCCCAGCGGCCTGGGGTCCCAGCAGTGTGGGGTCCCCGTGAGGGGTCCCGGCACAAGGTCCCTGCCTGGCGCTGGGCACAGCAGCACTCACACGGTTCTCGCTGCAGCCCGGTGCCCGGATCCATGGGCAGCAGGGGGTGAGCAGGGCGGTGGGGCAGGAGCAGGGGAAGGGGCAGCAGAAGGAAGGGCAGGGGCAGGGGCAGGAGCAGGGGCAGGAGCAGGAGCAGGGGCAGGAGCAGGAGCAGGAGCAGGAGCAGGGGCAGGAGCAGGAGCAGGAGCAGGGGCAGGAGCAGGAGCAGGAGCAGGAGCAGGGGCAGGAGCAGGAGCAGGGGCAGGAGCAGAGCAGGAGCAGGAGCAGAGCAGGAGCAGGAGCAGGAGCAGGAGCAGGGGCAGGAGCAGGAGCAGGGGCAGGAGCAGGAGCAGGAGCAGGGGCAGGAGCAGGAGCAGGAGCAGGAGCAGAGCAGGAGCAGGAGCAGGAGCAGGAGCAGGGGCAGGAGCAGGAGCAGGAGCAGGAGCAGGGGCAGGAGCAGGAGCAGGGGCAGGAGCAGGAGCAGGGGCAGGAGCAGGAGCAGGAGCAGGAGCAGGGGCAGGAGCAGGGGCAGGAGCAGGAGCAGGAGCAGGGGCAGGGGCAGGAGCAGGGGCAGGAGCAGGAGCAGGGGCAGGAGCAGGAGCAGGAGCAGGAGCAGGGGCAGGAGCAGGAGCAGGAGCAGGGGCAGGAGCAGGAGCAGGAGCAGGAGCAGGGGCAGGAGCAGGAGCAGGGGCAGGAGCAGAGCAGGAGCAGGAGCAGAGCAGGAGCAGGAGCAGGAGCAGGAGCAGGGGCAGGAGCAGGAGCAGGGGCAGGAGCAGGAGCAGGAGCAGGGGCAGGAGCAGGAGCAGGAGCAGGAGCAGAGCAGGAGCAGGAGCAGGAGCAGGAGCAGGGGCAGGAGCAGGAGCAGGAGCAGGAGCAGGGGCAGGAGCAGGAGCAGGGGCAGGAGCAGGAGCAGGGGCAGGAGCAGGAGCAGGAGCAGGAGCAGGGGCAGGAGCAGGGGCAGGAGCAGGAGCAGGAGCAGGGGCAGGAGCAGGAGCAGGAGCAGGAGCAGGAGGAGGGGCAGGAGCAGGAGCAGGAGCAGGAGCAGGAGCAGGGGCAGGAGCAGGAGCAGGAGCAGGAGCAGGGGCAGGGGCAGGAGCAGGGGCAGGAGCAGGAGCAGGAGCAGGGGCAGGAGCAGGGACAGGAGCAGGAGCAGGAGCAGGAGCAGGGGCAGGGGCAGGAGCAGGGGCAGGAGCAGGAGCAGGGGCAGGAGCAGGGACAGGAGCAGGAGCAGGAGCAGGAGCAGGAGCAGGAGCAGGCAGAGCTCTCCCGAGAGGCAGGACCGGGATCCGCAGCCGCTTCCCAGCGGAGCCGTTAGCACAGCGAGTGGAAGAAACACTTCCCACCTCCTGGCCTCTGCCTTGTTCCAGCTGCATGGGAAACATCCCAGCCAGCAATGCCACTGCCTGCAGAGGGGCTCGGGGCTGCTGGCACATGGGGTGCCCCACGGCCTGCCCCGTGGTCTGCCCCATGCCCTGCTCTGTGGAATGCTTTAAACTCAGTAACTGCAGCCTGGGAGCAACTTGGGGGCAAGGGGAGGATGGATGGAAGGATGGGTGGAGTGATGGATGGATGGAGGGATGGGTGGAGGGATGGATGATGGATGGAGGCAGGAATGGATGGATGAGTGGATGTATGTATGTGTGGATGGATGGATGGATGGATGGATGGATGGATGGATGGATGGATGGATGGAGGCAGGAATGGATGGATGAGTGGATGGAGGGATGGGTGGATGAATGAGTGGAAGGATGAAACAGGAGGTCAAGGGCAGCAGCCCAGTGGCACAACGGCTGTGCTGTGCAATCCCAGCCTGATAAGGGCAGTTTGGTGGGACACTGGGCTTCTCTGCCGTGTCCCAGCCAGCCCTGTTACCTGTGATGCTCATCTCCTGCCAGGACTCTGCACTGGGTCTGGGCATGATGGCAGCCCCAGGCCGGGGATGGTGCCTTTGGGAGCTGTGTCTGATGGGGTTTGGGATGTGGCTCTACCCAATGGCGACATGGGAAGCAGGAGAGGAAGTATCAGGGAGATCCCCAAGCCCTGGGCACCCTGACACATCCCTGCTTGGGGCTGTGCTGGGCAGGGGCTGGATGTTGAGCTTGGGAGACTGTGCTCCCAGTCCAGGTCCTTCCAGGCTCCACGCAGGAGCCATGGGGTGATTGAGGGGGAATGAGGGGATTGTGGGGCTCAGGGAGGCTGATGGTGATGGAGATGTGGGGTGATGGTGATGGAGATATGGGGTGATGGTGATGGAGATGTGCGGTGATGTTGATGGAGACGTGGGGTGATGTTGATGGAGATGTGGGTTGTTGGTGATGGAGATGTGGATTGCTGGTGATGGGGATGGAGACGTGGGTTGCTGGTGATGGAGATGGGGATTGCTGGTGATGGGGATGTGGGTTGTTGATGATGGAGATGTGGGTTGTTGATGATGGAGATGTGGGTTGCTGGTGATGGTGATGGAGACGTGGGTTGCTGGTGATGGGGATGCGGGTTGCTGGTGATGGAGACGTGGGTTGCTGGTGATGGGAATGTGGGTTGCTGGTGATGGAGAGCCAGGATGCTGGCAATAGAGACATGGACTTGCTGCTCCCGTGGCCCTTTTCCCACCTCACCAGCACCCCACTCACTCCCCGGCACTGCCGCTGCAGCATCCCAGCACTTCCAATCATGGCTAACCCGGAGAAGAGGCTGGGATCCCATTGCCCTCCAGACCCCTGGCAAGCAGAGCTGGCCTGCTGGCCTGTCCCCTGCCGTGGGGTCGGGGGGCTGATGTGCTCCTGGGGCTGCAGCCATTGCATGTCCGTATCCCAGTGCTGCCCGGCTGGGGTTGTGCCATTATCCTCCCACCCCCATGGCATCACCCCACCCCCCTCTATGGGGCGAATGCTCTGCCCCACAGCATGCCTCACTCCCCAGGCCCCACACCTCCCCTCTCCACCACTTCTCCATCACTTTCCTCCTGGGGCCACCCTTCCCTTAACCCATCTGGTGCCTCCATCACCCGTCAGCATCCCGGCCGCGCTCCTTCCCCCACCAGCCCTGTTTTGTCTGCGGCCCATAGACCAGCGCCAGCCCCACAAACGAGGTGTTTGGGGGGGGGGGGGGCTCTTTCTTCCTCGCGCCCCCTCGTTGCCTTCACGCTTGGCTGCTCCTGCCTTTCTTTGCCTCCCCTCCCGTGACGTGCAGGTGTGTATGGGAACCCTCGGCCGCCGGGGCCCTAATTAGTGGCATAGAGTGTGACCCCCCGCCGGGCTTTTCAGCGCTCTGCCGCGCTGGGGCAGGCCGTGGGTTTGACAGCGCGGCACAAAGTGACCCACGGCACAATGGGCAGGTTGGGGAGGGGGAGCGCGGTCACTTAGGGACTGTCGGAAAAGTCCCAGGGCAGCCCCGGCGCTGCGGCGGGCAGGGGCTTGGAGGGGCAGGATGAGGCCGCCCGGCTCTCGGGTGCGCCCCGATGGATGGTGCTGGCAGGCAGAAGGGTTGGGGCTTGAAGGGGTTGCACCTGCGGCATCAGCCTGGCACGGGACGGGACGGGACGGGGTAAGCTTGGCACTTGGTGAGCAGCACCCAAGGGGGACGAGGGATGCATCCAGAGCATCCCATGGCTGCCCTACCCCATGGGTGCAAGTGCTCCATGCAGGTCTCTGAGGGACACCAGAGACTCATCCTGGTGCCCCAGGGTGGCTCTGGACCTGCTGAGGCACCTCCTCATCCCTGTCCTTGCTCTGGACCAGAGGATTTTGGGGGTTTACGGGGTATTTTATCAGCCCCATTCCTCATCTTTGCTGCAGCTCAGTGCCCCTTCTGCCCACCCCATGGGCTTCAGCACACGTGGTGGGAGAGGGGTTGGAGGTACTGACGGTTGTATGCAACCCCCTGGTCTGTGGTTTGGGATAGGAGTCTGTAATTGGGGATAGGGGTCTGTGACTAGGGATAGGGGTCTGTAGTTTGGGATAGGGGTCTGTAGTTTGGGATAGGGGTCTGTAGCTGGGGATAGGAGTCTGTGACTAGGGATAGGGGTCTGTAGTTTGGGATAGGGGTCTGTAGTTTGGGATAGGGGTCTGTAGTTTGGGATAGGGGTCTGTAGCTGGGGATAGGAATCTGTGACTTGGGATGGGGGTCTGTAGTTTGGGATAAGGATCTGTGATTCAGGGTAGGGGTCGGTAGTTTGGGGTAGGGGTCTGTAATTCAGGATAGGAGACTGTAATTTGCGCTGGGGCCTGTGCAAAGCCCCTTGGTCGGTGCATGAGGATGAGCACCCCTCCCTGCTCACCCAGTCCTAAAGGCCAAGCTGCCCACCCCTGTGCAGATGGGAGCAACTCCTTACAGGGCAAATCCACCCCAGCCCACCCTGCATCCCCTCCATGGGGCGGGCGGTTCCCTCGGGAGCGCTCGGAGCAGGAGGAGGCCCGGAGCCGGGCTCCCCTCCATCCCTTCCCTGCGGCAAACGGGGCTCTCTTTGGAGCAGAGCCCTAAGGCGTGTGGCGCGGTGACGGCCGCCGGCACTGACTGGGAGCAATTAGCGGCGGGTGTAGCCGGGTCGGGTCCCCTTTGTCACCGGGGCCGCGGCGGCGGTTACCGGTGCGTGAGCGTCAGCGCTAACGGAGATCGCAAGTGACAGGAGCTGTGAAGTTGGGGCCGGGGGTGTGGAAAGGCCACGGTGAAAGCCTTCGCCTTTGCTCCGGCCCCTGCAGCCCGCTTCTCCCCCCCCCTCCCCTCCGGCCGCCCCATCGCCGTGCCCCCTCCCCGGCCATGAGCGGCCGCCGCAGCCCACCCACCCCGATGCTGCTTCTCCATCGCCCCCCTCTCGGGCATCACAGCTCAGCGGCTTCATTAGCGGAATTAGCGCTTTCCGGTGGCAGGGGCTCCCCCCCCCCCCCCATCCCAGCCCTCCTCCTCCTCCTCCTCCTCCTCCTCCTCCTCCTGCTCCTCTCCTTTCTCCTCCTTTTTCTCCTCCTCCTTGGTCCCCCCCCCAGCCCTGAGCCTCTCTGGCGGCCCTCGCTTGGGCTCACTGTTGTGATCTCCTTCTCTATCACGATAGAGCCGATTCAACCGCGGAGATGAGGGTGTTGGAACCACCCAACCGGCCGCGGTGGCTCTGGTACCAGTATTGGCACCGGCCCTGCCTGGCTCCCCCTCCCGTCCATGGATGGATGGGTAGGAGGGAAGGGTGGAAGGACAGAGGAACGGGAGGGAGGGATGGATGGAAGGGATGACCCAGTGCCACAGCCATACAGCACCAAGCAGTGCTGCCAGAGGGTCAGATGCCCTCCATGGGATGAGACAGCCCAGGGCACCAGAAGGAAAGCCGGGAAGATCCCGATGGATCTGTCAGCCATCAGGGCTGGGCTGCAGATCCCTGTGCTCAGGGACAAGGCCCAGTCCCCATGGCCGTGGAACAATATCCCATGTGGGTGGCAGCCCAAGAGCTGGGGCTCGGAGGAGACACAGGCAGAGAAGAAAAGAGCCCAACAAAACTCTGTTTGTGATGGAGCTGGAGGGGAAGTGGAAGGGGAATGGACACTTGGGGAATAAAGGAGACAAAAGGAGGGAGGCTGGCAGCAGAGAGAGCTCCAGGCTGCTGAATGGTGACCAGCAGGAGCCGGGAATAACTGGGTACCAGAGGGAAGGCTCATTGGCAAATTAGCTTGGGAGATGGGACCCTGTGAAGCTCATGGGTGCATCAAGGCCAAGGGCAAGGTTCTGCCCCTGGGTACGGGCATCCCCAGCACAAACCCAGGCTGGGGGATAGCGGATGGAGCAGCTCGGGAGCACACCTCACCCTGGGAGGGTGCTGAGGCGCTGGCACAGGGTGCCCAGAGAAGCTGTGGCTGCCCCATCCCTGGCAGTGCTCAAGGCCAGGTTGGACACAGGGCTTGGAGCAAGCTGCTCTAGTGGAAGGGGTTGGGGTTGGAGCTGGAGGAGCTTTAAGGTCCCTTCCAACCCACCCCATGCCATGGTTCTGTGATAGCAGCACTGGATGGTGCTGGGGGGGATGGATCCTGCCCCAGCACCCAACAACTGGGGGTGGCGATGGTGGGAGCCCCCCTGGCCCCACACTGTGTCCTTTCCCCTCAGCCTACAAGACTGTTTGTGGTGTCAACGGGCCCCTGGTGGTGCTGGACAACGTGAAGGTAGGACCTCGGCTGCAGGAGGGTGATGGGGGGACCCCTTATTGTGGTCCCGGCTGCCAGCCTGTGCCCTGTCCTCTTGGGGTCTCATCCAGCTCCCTCCCATGGGCACGCAGCAGCCCCTGGGTCCCTGCCCCAGCTCCAGCCCTTGTCCCTTGTGCCACTACCCAAGCCCCAGCCCCTGTTCCCTATGCTCCTGTCCAAGCTCCTGCCCTGTCTCCAGCCCCATCACTGACCCTGGTCCCCACCCCATCCCATGCCCCCAGCACTGGGTGTCACTTTAGGGTCACCTCGGTGTCACCCTCCTGTCCCTGCTGCTGGACCGAGTGGGCTCTGGGCGCCCAGCGGGACCCTCGAGGGGCTGCGTTGCCCCGGGGCTGTTCCTATGGCCCCTTTCAGGCCGAGCGGGCGGGATGGAAATGAAGCAGCTCCATGAAAGAGCCGGGCCCTGGCGGGGGTTTCCTTCCCTCCCTTGTCCTTTATGGAAAGGTCTTTAGGGAGGAATTAAAGTCCGGAGTTCACAGGGCCCGGAGCCCGGGAGCGAGGCAGAGGAGATGGAGGTGGCAAACAGCACAGGGCTGGCTCATGGATGCTATCCCTGAGCCAAGGGGCTGCAGAGAAGTCCCCTGCATCCACCCCGGGGGTCCCGGCTGGGCTGGGGACCGGGGGGGATCAGTCGGTACCCCTGGTACCCATGGGTGCTGGGTGCCCTCTGGCCGATGGTGGCAGTGCGATGGGTCTGTCCGCTTCTGGGGTGTGTGTGTGGGGGGGAAAGGGGGTGAACTTGTGAGTGCTCAGGTCCTGGTGGGTCCGAGAGCACCCGTGGGGCAAGGGGAGCACCTGCAGCGATGGGGAAACTGAGGCACGGCGCAGGCAGCATCCTCCCCTCGATGCCTCCTCCTGCCCGGGTGGGCAGCGGCTGCAAGGGGTGGTTGGGGGGGGGGAAGTAAAGCCCCCCCCACTTCATCTCACCCTGCCCCTGTCCCTCCAGTTTGCCCAGTATGCTGAGATCGTGAACTTCGTGCTGCCCAATGGCACCAGCCGCAGCGGGCAGGTCCTGGAGGTGATGGGCTCCAAAGCCATCGTCCAGGTGAGTTTAGGGTGATGGGGACGTGATGGGACGGGAGGCGGGGTGGGATGGGGACGAGGTGGGATGCGGACACAGGGCACTGCATGTCCTGGGCTCTGTCCTGGGGCTCTGTCCCCCTCCAGCGGTTGCTGCTGTCCCAGCTACTCCAGGCTGTGTCCTGGGATAGGCAGTGTGATTCCTGGCTGGTCCATGGCCCTTCGGGAGCTGTGCCGGGGCTGGTGGTGGGGATGCAGCTGGTGCCTGCTCCGAGCAGGAGCATCTGGGTACCAAATCGAAACGATGACATCTGCCCAGCATCAGCAGGATGCAGGGAGCAGGTGTGGGCATGACCCCATCCTGCTGGTCCCCATCCTGCTGTCCTCCCATCCTGTTGCCCCCATCCCTCACCCAAGCTGCCCTCCCAGGCTGCCCACCCACTATCGCCAATGGGAAGAGCCCATCCGGGTGATGCTGCCACCTCCTTGGGACCCCATATCCCTGCTTAGGACCTCCCGAAGCTGCCTTCTGCTCCATCCCAGCAGGAAAACCTCAGACCTCCTGCCATCCCCCCCCAATCCCTAGCACTCTATGGGGCCAGGACCAGGCTGGGCAGTGTGTTCCTGGGGTACCCCAAACTGGGGCAGCCCAGCAGCGGGGTTTCACTAGGGCTGGTTCGGGGCTGTCAGGCTCCATTATCCAGGAGCATGGAGAGAGCCATTATCCAGGTCCTCTCCTGCCTGGATGTCCCTTCATCAGCCACCCATCGCGGTGTCTGCATGGCCAACGCGGTTAGTGAGCACCAAACCTTGCTCCTCTAATGCCACCCGGTCATCTGCAGTGCCCTTTTAATCCTATTAGGGAATCAGCCTCGGGAGGGGAAAAAATAGGGATAAAAGGGGGAAAAAGGGGGGAAAAAAAGAATAAAAGGGGGAAAAAAGGTGCTTTTTGCAGCAGCATCTTCATGGGGGGGGTGGCCTGCAGGGACCTGCACCCATGTCAGTGCTGCGCCCCTCACCAGCCCTCGTGCCTCCGGCATTCCTGGGATGCTCCCGGCATTCCCAAGCTGCCCTTTATCCCGGGAGCAGCACAGCTCTAATTAAAGCAGCGATCTGGAGGTTAATTCACATAAATGGTGTCAAATATTATACGGATCAAACCGCTCTGGGTTAACGCACCAGGGCCGAGGCCCCTGGCCTCGATGCATTGAGCGTGCTCTCCCCCTTCCCCTGCTCCCCCCACCCGGGAGCCCCCCTCAGAAGGGGGTTTTCTTAACCCCAGGGGCTCCCCGCTCTTTTCTCACCTCTTCCCGATGGGTTTTCGGGTGAGCGGATCCCGTCCCATCCCGATGGATGGACCCCCCCCCCCCATTCTCTAATCCCCTGTAATTGCCCCCCGCCGGGCTCCTGCCCCCGGGGTCTCCGCAGGTGTTTGAGGGAACATCTGGAATCGATGCCAAGAAAACCTCCTGCGAGTTCACCGGGGACATCCTGCGCACCCCGGTGTCCGAGGACATGCTGGGTGAGCCTGGGGGGTGCTGAGGGGGGGGACACCCCAGGCACAGCCACACTGGGGGGACATAGCACAAGTAGTATGGGCGGACGGTGAGCACATCCCTGGGGATGCTCTCCAGTCCCGTCCGGTGAGTGCGAGGGATGGAGGGGCACAGGCAGCACGGTGAGATGGTGATGGTCGCCTTCATACGGGATGGAAGCATCCCCCGGGGTGCTCTCTGCCCTGTTATCCCTGGAGGAATGGCTTGGGCTGGACTGGGAGAAGGTTTTTGGGTGAGGGCAGTGAGGGTGCTGAGGCGCTGGCACAGGGTGCCCAGAGAAGCTGTGGCTGCCCCATCCCTGGCAGTGTTCAAGGCCAGGTTGGACACAGGGGCTTGGAGCAAGCTGCTCCAGTGGAAGGGGTCCCTGCCCGTGGCAGGGGTTGGAGCTGGAGGAGCTTTAAGTTCCCTTCAACCCAATGCATTCCATCCTCCCCATCCCCGCTGAGCCCCGAGATGCGGGCAAGCATAAGCACCAAAGGGGGCTGCTCCGCATCCCCATGGGGACCCCCCTCCCCGGGCAGAGCCGGGTGCTGGAGCCCCCCCCAGGGCTGTTAAAGCCCCCCCCTCCCCTCCGCAGCCCCATCAGAGGGCGCAGCAGCCCCGGAGCAGCGCCGGGGCTCGCAGGGGTCGCTGCGGTCGCTGCGGTCCCCGGCGCAGGGACCCGGCTGCCACTCGGCCTCGCTCCTTGAGCATCTCCGGCCGCCTCCTTCCCCCGGTGCCGGCAGCGGGGAGCGGGCAGGGCCCCGCTGCAAAGGGCAGCGCAAAGGGCAGGCTGCCTGCGTGCGGTGATGCGCAGACAGGTCCATGCCCCCCCCCCGCCCGCTCCTTTCCCAAGCAGATCCCTCCCTACCCCTGTGCAGGCTCCGGCTGTGAGTGCCCAGGATGGGATGGGAGCCATCCCGATCCTCCCTGCCCAGTATCAAAGGGGGGCTCCCCCTCTTTTTGCCCCCGCACTGGGGTCCCCCAGAGCTTTGTCTCTTCGTGCCGTTGAGCACCAGCGCCATTGACCTTTCATGCTGCGTGCTCCAGCCCTGCATCAGCCTGATCTGCTCTGACAAGGACGATGGCTCCTGCTCGGCTGGGGACCAGAGGAAGGTCCCATGGGGCAGCGGGTGGGATGCTGCGGGATGCAGCGTGATCGGCATCGATCCCACGGCTCGGAGCCGGTCGATGTGGCTGAGCAGGAATAGGGATGCAGATGCTCTCTGGGAGCATTGTACCCCTCCTGAGCACCGCTTTTGGGGGGGGTCTTGGTATCACCCCACCTGTACAGGAGCTGTGGAACCCGAGGGGAGGTGACGGACGGTGGCTTAGGGGGGTCTCTGAGTACTTGGCCCCATGTGCTGGCATCTTCCTGCTCCAGGGGCTGTGGCGTCACCCATAGGAGCAGGATGGGAACCCCACATCCATGGGCAGGGTGTTCCCAGGGACCAGCAGCTCTCTCCTTGCAGGTCGGGTCTTCAATGGCTCTGCAAAGCCCATCGACAGCGGTCCCCCGGTGATGGCTGAGGACTTCCTGGACATCAATGGTGATGGCCCTGGGTGCTGTGGGAGGGGACCCAGCTCCATAGGGGAGTCCAACCCCTCCCCATTGGGGTGCCCTGGGTGCCTCATTTCCCTGTGCTGCTCCAGGCCAGCCCATCAACCCCCACGGCCGCATCTACCCCGAGGAGATGATCCAGACCGGGATCTCGCCCATCGATGTGATGAACAGCATCGCCCGGGGGCAGAAGATCCCCATCTTCTCCGCTGCTGGTCTCCCCCACAACGAGGTGGGTCCCCGTGGGGTGCTGAGCCCCCAGTATGAGGCAGAAGAGGAGGATGAGGGTGGAAGAGGAAGCATTTGGGGCGGTTGGAGACTCTTCTGCATCCCTCCCCTCCCTGCTGTGCTTGGCTCCATGCTCAGCTCTGCTCACCATGATGGGCCAGACCCACACTGCTGTGGTCCCCCATCCATGCAGTGTGATGGGCTGGGGCATCGCTACCCCGTGCCTCAGTTTCCCCATCACAGCAAGAGATAAAGCAAAGCCCACCCTGGCTCTCTTCCACTGGTCCCCCCCATCTCCATCCCCTGCCCTCGGGGGGGCCGGATCCTGGTCCCGGGGGTGCTGTGAGCCATCGGGGGGGGGTCCATGTGCTGTCCCATGCCCTGCAGATCGCAGCACAGATCTGCCGCCAGGCCGGGCTGGTCAAGAAGTCCAAGGACGTGATGGATTTCCATGAGGACAACTTCGCCATCGTCTTCGCGGCCATGGGGGTGAGCTGGGGCAGGGCAGCCCCCGGTGCCCCTATGGGATGCGTGGGCAGCCGCGCTCCCTGCATCGCCTCGTCCCTGCCTGCCCCGGAGCCAGCCCGCTCCTGCTGACCACGGGTCCCCCCCCGGGCAGGTGAACATGGAGACCGCTCGCTTCTTCAAGTCCGACTTCGAGGAGAACGGCTCCATGGAGAACGTGTGCCTGTTCCTCAACCTGGCCAATGACCCCACGTGAGCCAGTGCCGCGGCTCCAGCACCTGCTGCTCCTCCTCCTTCCTTCCTCCTCCTCCTTCTCCTCCTCCTTTTTCTTCCTTCCTCCTTCTCCTCCTCCTTCTCCTTCTTTCCTCCTCCTTCTCCTCCTCCTTTTTCTTCCTTCCTCCTTCTCCTTCTCCTTCTCCTTCTTTCCTCCTCCTTCTTCTCCTTCTTTCCTCCTCCTTCTCCTCCTCCTTCTTCTCCTCCTCCTTCTCCTTCTTTTCTCCTCCTTCCTTCCTCCTCCTTCTCCTCCTCCTTCTTCCTTCCTTCCTCCTTCCTTCCTCCTCCTTCTCCTCCTCCTTCTTCCTTCCTTCTTCTCCTCCTCCTTCTTCCTTTCTCCTTCTTCCTCCCTCCTTCCTTCTTCCTCCTTATCCTCCTCATCATCGTGTCCTCCTCCTCCTCCTCACTGAAGGACCCCCTGGGCCTGTTGGCAGTGACCAGCAGGGGACTCATCCCCCAGCCCCACACCTTGTGGGTCCCCATCCCATCCTGCAGCACTGGGAGCCCCGGGCGGGCCATCACCCAGTCCCCACCTCAGGGACCCCAGGAGGTGTCCATGGGTGCCCTGGGAGGGCGGGGGGGGGGGCTCGGGAAGGGGAGCTGGGATGCGGGATTCTCACCGTGTCCCACGGCAGCATCGAGCGGATCATCACCCCTCGCCTGGCCCTCACCACCGCCGAGTTCCTGGCCTACCAGTGCGAGAAGCACGTCCTGGTCATCCTGACCGACATGAGCTCCTACGCCGAGGCGCTGCGGGAGGTCAGTGCCTGCCCCCCGGCACCCATCCGGGTCCTCCCTGTGCGGCTGCGGGTGCTCGGGGTGCCCAGGGCGTTTGGGGCACTTGGGATGCTTGGGGCCTCCAATAACACTGGGGTTCCCATGGTCCTTGGGGTGTCTGGGGTTCCTGGGGTGCTGAGGATACTTGGGGCATTTGGGATGCCCGGGATGCTCAGGGTGCTTGGGACACTTGGGGTGCTCGGGGTGCCCAGGGTGTTTGGGGCACTTGGGATGCTTGGGGCCTCCAATAACCCTGGGGGTTCCCATGGTCCTTGGGGTGTCTGGGGTTCCTGGGGTGCTGAGGATACTTGGGGCATTTGGGATGCCTGGGATGCTCAGGGTGCTTGGGGTGCTCAGGGTGCCCAGGATGCCTGGGATTCCGAGGATGCTCTGGGTGCTGGGGGTGCTTGGGGTGCCTGGAATCCTTGGAGCACTTGGGATGCTTGGGGTGCTTAGGGTTCGCAGGGTGCTTGGGGTGCCCAGGGTGCTGTAAGCACTTGGGGTACTTGGGGTGCTTGGAGTACCCAGGACCCCGGGTCTCCCAGGGTACGTGGGGTGCTCAAGGTACCTGGGGTGCCCATGATGCTGTGGGTGCTTGGGGTGCCCAGGATACTTGGGGTGCTTGGGCTGCCTGGGATACTCATGGTGTCTGGAGTGTTTTTGGGTTCCCAGAGTACTTGGGGTGCTTGGGATGCCCAGGTTGCCTGGGGTACCCAGGATGCTTGGGATGCCCAGAAGAACTGCATGAGCTTTAAGGTCCCTTCCAACCCAAATCATTCTATGTTTCCCCTATGAACTGGGGCATTTGGGATGTTGAGGTGCCCACGGTGCTGGGGGTTCCAGGGGCTCCCAGGATACTTGGGGCACTTGGGGTGTTCAGGGTGCTTGAGGAGTGCTTGGGGTGCCCAGGGTGCTGGAGCACTTGAGGCACTTAGGGTGCTTGGGGTACTAGGGATACCTGGGGTGCTTGGGATGCTAGTGGTGCCCAGGGTGCTGGGGGTTATTGGGGTGCTCGGGGTGCGCAGGATACCTGGCGCATTGGGATGCTCAGGGTGCTGCGAGCACTGGGGGTGCTGGGGGTGCTTGGGGTACTCAGGGTGCCCAGGATACCTGGAGCACTTGGGGTGCTCAGGGTGCTTGGGATGCCCGGGGTGCACAAGGTGCCTGGGGTTCTGGGGGTGCTTGGGGTGTTTGAGGTACCTGGGGTGCCTATGGTGCTGGGGGTGCTTAGAGTACCAAGGATACTTGGGGTGCTCAGGGTGCTTGGGATGCCCGGGGTGCCCGAGGTGCCTGGGGTACTGGGGATGCTTGGGATGTTCGGGGTGCCCACGGTGCTTGGGGCGCTTGGAGTACCAAGGATACTTGGGTGCCTTGGGGTGCTCAGGGTGCTTGGGATGGCTGGGGTGCCTGAGGCGCCTGGGGTACCGGGGATGCTTAGGGTGTTTGAGGTACCCGGGGTGGCTCGGGGTGCTTGGGATGCTTGGGGTGCCCGGATGCCGTGGGTGCTCGGGGTGCTTTGTGATGCTGGGGTGGGGGGGATGCTCTGTGGTGCTCCGCGCAGCCCTCGCTCCAGCCGCATCCCGCAGGTATCGGCCGCCCGGGAGGAGGTTCCGGGCCGCCGCGGCTTTCCCGGTTACATGTACACGGACCTGGCCACCATCTACGAGCGGGCCGGGCGCGTGGAGGGCAGGAGCGGCTCCATCACCCAGATCCCCATCCTCACCATGCCCAACGACGGTCAGCGGCGCCCGGGGAGCTGGGGGCAGCCACTGGGAGAACAAAGCTCGCGGGGATGCTTTAGGGTTATTCCCCCCCCCCCCCCCCAAATCATCCCTCTGGTCCCAGCTGGAGCAGAGCGCTGGGGTTCACGTAAAGGATGCATTGGGGCAGTCACTGGGGGGTGCAGACCTGGGTTTGGGTGCCCATGGAAGCATGGAAGCCTAAACCAGGCAGTGTTGTTCAGCCCGGTGATGGGGGAGCTGCCTCCTGCTCAGCCTCAGGGCAATGCCCATTCCCCATGGCCACGCTGCTCTGGTGACCCCCAGCACGGGGCACGGCCGTGTCCCATGCCTGCCCATGCAGCCAGACCCGGTTTGGGGGCTCACCCCCTCCTCATCGTCCCCCAGACATCACCCACCCCATCCCCGACCTGACGGGCTTCATCACCGAGGGGCAGATCTACGTGGACCGGCAGCTCCACAACAGGCAGGTTCGTTCCCAACCCGTTCCCGGCTCACGTGGGGCCGGGAATCACCCGAGAGCAGCGGGATGGGGATGCTGAGGGCATCTGGAGCCCAACGTGGGGCAGTGGAGCCCGTGCCTGCATGGGGGAGCAGCAGGAGGATGTGTTGGGGTCCTCTCGCCCTGCAGATCTACCCCCCCATCAACGTGCTGCCCTCCCCTGTCCCGGCTGATGAAGTCGGCCATCGGGGAGGGAATGACCAGGAAGGACCATGGGGATGTCTCCAACCAGCTGGTAAGGGGTGGCCGGGAGGGGGATGATCAATGAGCCCCTGCATGGGGATGGGATCTCGGTGCTCTTGGTCCTGGTGGCTTCAAGCATTTGCTTTTGGCACCTCCATGGCTTGAAGGGGAGCTCTGGGGAGAGATGGAAGGTCCAGCTCTGGGGCAGCGGCACAAGAGGGACCTGGAGCTGATGGAGCAAGGCCAGAGGAGGCCATGGAGCTGCTGCGAGGGCTGGAGCAGCTCTGCTCTGGAGCCAGGCTGAGAGAGCTGGGCTGGGGCAGCCTGGACAAGAGAAGGCTCCTGAAGGGGAGACCTGAGAGCAGCTCCAGTGCCTAAAGGGGCTGCAGGAAAGCTGGAGAGGGGCTTGGGACAAGGGATGCAGGGATGGGAAGAGGAGTTTGGGCTTCCAAGAGGGAAGAGGTGGATGGGATACAAGGAAGTTCTTCCCTATGAGGGCGGTGGGACATGGGAAGGGGTTGAAGCTGTGGCTGCCCCATCCCTGGCAGTGCTCAAGGCCAGGTTGGACACAGGGGCTTGGAGCAAGCTGCTCCAGTGGAAGGGGTCCCTGCCCGTGGCAGGGCTTGGAGCTGGATGGATTTAAGCTCCCTTTAACCCAAGCCACCCCCTGCTCCCTCCTCGCTGCACCCGTGGCTCTCCTGCAGTACGCCTGCTACGCCATCGGGAAGGACGTGCAGGCCATGAAGGCGGTGGTGGGGGAGGAAGCGCTGTCTCCCGATGACCTGCTCTACCTGGAGTTCCTGCACAAGTTCGAGAAGCACTTCATCAGCCAGGGTAGGGCACGGGGCCCGAGCCGGGGATCAGCTCCGCAGGGGCACCCCCGTAGCATCTCCCCATCCCCTTTGCCTCCTCCTCCATCCAGGCCCCTATGAGAACCGGAGCATCTTCGAGTCCCTGGACATCGGCTGGCAGCTCCTGCGCATCTTCCCCAGGCAGCTCCTGAAGCGCATCCCCGAGAGCATCCTGGCTGAGTACTACCCCCGGGACACCAAAGCACCGGCGCAGGACCCGGCCACCACGGCCCTGTGACCCCCCCCTCCCGGGGAGCAGCCTCATGTACCCCAAACCCACCCGGACCTGCCAAAGGTCCCTGTGGTGGGGCTGCCGACGGGGTTGGGTACCGGGAGGGTGGGCTCTTGGCAGTGGCATCGCACTGTGGGGAGGAACCTCATCTCTTGCTTAATGAAACCAGTGTGGTCGCCAACCCCATTTGTGCTTCCCATTGGGGCCACTTCCTCCCCATTCTTGGGTGCTTCTGGTCATAGAATCCCAGAGTGGTTTGGGTTGGAGGGATCTTAAAGCTCCTCCAGCTCCAAGCCCTGCCACGGGCAGGGACCCCTTCCACTGGAGCAGCTTGCTCCAAGCCCCTGTGTCCAACCTGGCCTTGAACACTGCCAGGGATGGGGCAGCCACAGCTTCAACCCCTTCCCATGTCCCACCACACTCATAGGGAAGAACTTCCTTGTATCCCATCCAACTCTTCCCTCTTCCAGCTGGAAGCCCTCATCCCATCCCTGCATCCCTTGTCCCAAGCCCCTCTCCAGCTTTCCTGCAGCCCCTTCAGGCACTGGAGCTGCTCTCAGGTCTCCCCTTCAGGAGCCTTCTCTTGTCCAGGCTGCCCCAGCCCAGCTCTCTCAGCCTGGCTCCAGAGCAGAGCTGCCCCAGCCCCTGCAGCAGCTCCATGGCCTCCTCTGGCCTTGCTCCATCAGCTCCCACGTCCCTCTTGTGCCTGGATCAGGGCTGCAGTGGGGTCACCCCAGAGCGCTTCAGAGGGGCAGGATCCCCCCCTCACCCTCCCCTGGACCCCCAAAGGAACCCCAAGACTTTGGGGTTGAAGCAGGAGCTCAGGTCTCGCTCCCCAGGGTCCCCCACAAGAACAGGGTCACTGTGGGGGTCCCCATCTGCATCCCAGGCCCTTCGTGCCCCCAGCTGGGGCTCAGCTCCTGTGGGGGCTCCGTGGGCACCAAGAGGAAGATCACATCCCCATCCAGCCCCGGCCGTGTGCAGGGGCTGCCCGTGCCGTGGATGGGTACCCATGCACAGTGTGACCAGGCTGGCGACACGGAGGGGACATGGGACATAACAGCTCCGGTGTGATCCAAGTCCCTTTAATTTGGGGGTCCGGGTGCCATTTACCTCCTTAAATAGGGAGATTTGAGTCTGCAAAGGGGAACGCAACAGCCAGCAGGCACCCTGGGCGGCAGAGCGCGGCTGCCCGCTCCGGTCCCATAGGGTCTTGAGTCAAACCCCATCTGCAGCAGCTCCAGTCCCACCCCTGTCCGGGTCCCCTCAGTAGACACATGTGGGACCTGGTGTTACCGCACTTTAACTGAAGCCCAGGAGCATGGAAGCTGCTGGAAGAGAAGGATGGGAGCCCATCAACTCCTCACCCATCTCCTCCTCACCCATCACCCATCTCCTCCTCACCCATCTCCTCCTCACCCATCACCCATCACCTCCTCACCCATCACCTCCTCACCCATCACCTCCTCACCCATCACCTCCTCACCCATCTCCTCCTCACCCATCTCCTCCTCACCCATCACCTCCTCACCCATCTCCTCCTCACCCATCTCCTCCTCACCCATCACCTCCTCACCCATCACCTCCTCACCCACACCTCCTCACCCATCTCCTCCTCACCCATCTCCTCCTCACCCATCTCCTCACCCATCACCTCCTCACCCATCACCCATCACCTCCTCACCCATCTCCTCCTCACCCATCACCTCCTCACCCATCACCTCCTCACCCATCTCCTCCTCACCCATCTCCTCCTCACCCATCTCCCTCACCCATCACCTCCTCACCCATCACCCATCACCTCCTCACCCATCACCCCTCACCCATCACCTCCTCACCCATCACCCATCACCTCCTCACCCATCTCCTCCTCACCCATCTCCCTCCTCACCCATCACCTCCTCACCCATCTCCTCCTCACCCATCACCCATCACCTCCTTACCCATCTCCTCCTCACCCATCACCTCCTCACCCATCACCTCCTCACCCATCACCTCCTCACCCATCACCTCCTCACCCATCACCCATCACCTCCTCACCCATCACCTCCTCACCCATCACCTCCTCACCCATCTCCTCCTCACCCATCCACCCATCACCTCCTCACCCATCACCTCCTCACCCATCACCTCCTCAACCCATCACCTCCTCACCCATCTCCTCCTCACCCATCTCCTCCTCACCCATCACCTCCTCACTCATCACCTCCTCACCCATCACCCATCACCTCCTCACCCATCACCCATCACCTCCTCACCCATCTCCTCCTCACCCATCTCCTCCTCACCCATCACCTCCTCACCCATCACCCATCACCTCCTCACCCATCACCTCCTCACCCATCACCCATCACCGCCTCACCCATCACCTCCTCACCCATCACCTCCTCACCCATCTCCTCCTCACCCATCACCTCCTCACCCATCACCTCCTCACCCATCTCCTCCTCACCCATCACCTCCTCACCCATCTCCTCCTCACCCATCTCCTCCTCACCCATCACCTCCTCACCCATCACCTCCTCACCCATCTCCTCCTCACCCATCACCTCCTCACCCATCACCTCCTCACCCATCACCTCCTCACCCATCTCCTCCTCACCCATCACCTCCTCACCCATCTCCTCCTCACCCATCTCCTCCTCACCCATCACCTCCTCACCCATCTCCTCCTCACCCATCACCTCCTCACCCATCACCTCCTCACCCATCACCTCCTCACCCTCTCCTCCTCACCCATCTCCTCCTCACCCATCTCCTCCTCACCCATCTCCTCACCCATCACCTCCTCACCCATCACCCATCACCTCCTCACCCATCTCCTCCTCACCCATCACCTCCTCACCCATCTCCTCCTCACCCATCTCCTCCTCACCCATCTCCTCCTCACCCATCTCCTCACCCATCACCTCCTCACCCATCACCCAGCACCTCCTCACGCATCACCTCCTCACCCATCTCCTCCTCACCCATCACCTCCTCACCCATCTCCTCCTCACCCATCACCCATCACCTCCTTACCCATCTCCTCCTCACCCATCACCTCCTCACCCATCACCTCCTCACCCATCACCTCCTCACCCATCACCTCCTCACCCATCACCCATCACCTCCTCACCCATCACCTCCTCACCCATCACCTCCTCACCCATCTCCTCCTCACCCATCACCCATCACCTCCTCACCCATCACCTCCTCACCCATCACCTCCTCACCCATCACCTCCTCACCCATCTCCTCCTCACCCATCTCCTCCTCACCCATCACCTCCTCACTCATCACCTCCTCACCCATCACCCATCACCTCCTCACCCATCACCCATCACCTCCTCACCCATCTCCTCCTCACCCATCTCCTCCTCACCCATCACCTCCTCACCCATCACCCATCACCTCCTCACCCATCACCTCCTCACCCATCACCCATCACCTCCTCACCCATCACCTCCTCACCCATCACCTCCTCACCCATCTCCTCCTCACCCCATCACCTCCTCACCCATCACCTCCTCACCCATCTCCTCCTCACCCATCTCCTCCTCACCCATCTCCTCCTCACCCATCTCCTCCTCACCCATCTCCTCCTCACCCATCACCTCCTCACCCATCACCTCCTCACCCATCACCTCCTCACCCATCTCCTCCTCACCCATCACCCATCACCTCCTCACCCATCACCTCCTCACCCATCACCTCCTCACCCATCACCTCCTCACCCATCTCCTCCTCACCCATCTCCTCCTCACCCATCACCTCCTCACTCATCACCTCCTCACCCAGCACCCATCACCTCCTCACCCATCACCCATCACCTCCTCACCCATCTCCTCCTCACCCATCTCCTCCTCACCCATCACCTCCTCACCCATCACCCATCACCTCCTCACCCATCACCTCCTCACCCCATCACCCATCACCTCCTCACCCATCACCTCCTCACCCATCACCTCCTCCCCCATCTCCTCCTCACCCATCACCTCCTCACCCATCACCTCCTCACCCATCTCCTCCTCACCCATCTCCTCCTCACCCATCTCCTCCTCACCCATCTCCTCCTCACCCATCACCTCCTCACCCATCACCTCCTCACCCATCTCCTCCTCACCCATCTCCTCCTCACCCATCACCTCCTCACCCATCACCCATCACCTCCTCACCCATCACCTCCTCACCCATCACCCATCACCTCCTCACCCATCTCCTCCTCACCCATCTCCTCCTCACCCATCACCTCCTCACCCATCACCTCCTCACCCATCTCCTCCTCACCCATCTCCTCCTCACCCATCTCCTCCTCACCCATCTCCTCCTCACCCATCACCTCCTCACCCATCACCTCCTCACCCATCTCCTCCTCACCCATCACCTCCTCAGCCATCATCCATCACCTCCTCACCCATCTCCTCCTCACACATCTCCTCCTCACCCATCTCCTCCTCACCCATCTCCTCCTCACCCATCTCCTCCTCACCCATCACCTCCTCACCCATCACCCATCACCTCCTCACCCATCTCCTCCTCACCCATCTCCTCCTCACCCATCTCCTCCTCACCCATCACCTCCTCACCCATCTCCTCCTCACCCATCTCCTCCTCACCCATCTCCTCCTCACCCATCTCCTCCTCACCCATCTCCTCCTCACCCATCACCTCCTCACCCATCTCCTCCTCACCCATCACCCATCACCTCCTCACCCATCACCTCCTCACCCATCACCTCCTCACCCATCTCCTCCTCACCCATCACCTCCTCACCCATCATCTCCTCACCCATCTCCTCCTCACCCATCACCTCCTCACCCATCTCCTCCTCACCCATCACCTCCTCACCCATCACCCATCACCTCCTCACCCACCTCCTCCTCACCCATCTCCTCCTCACCCATCTCCTCCTCACCCATCTCCTCCTCACCCATCACCTCCTCACCCATCTCCTCCTCACCCATCACCTCCTCACCCATCACCTCCTCACCCATCACCTCCTCACCCATCACCTCCTCACCCATCTCCTCCTCACCCATCACCTCCTCACCCATCTCCTCCTCACCCATCTCCTCCTCACCCATCTCCTCCTCACCCATCACCTCCTCACCCATCTCCTCCTCACCCATCTCCTCCTCACCCATCACCTCCTCACCCATCTCCTCCTCACCCATCACCTCCTCACCCATCACCTCCTCACCCATCACCTCCTCACCCATCTCCTCCTCACCCATCTCCTCCTCACCCATCACCTCCTCACCCATCTCCTCCTCACCCATCTCCTCCTCACCCATCACCTCCTCACCCATCTCCTCCTCACCCATCTCCTCCTCACCCATCTCCTCCTCACCCATCTCCTCCTCACCCATCACCTCCTCACCCATCTCCTCCTCACCCATCACCTCCTCACCCATCTCCTCCTCACCCATCACCTCCTCACCCATCTCCTCCTCACCCATCACCTCCTCACCCATCTCCTCCTCACCCATCACCTCCTCACCCATCTCCTCCTCACCCATCTCCTCCTCACCCATCACCTCCTCACCCACCTCCTCACCCAGCCCTGGCTCCAGGCAGGGTGATGCCTCCTCCCCTACCCTGCTCCCCGCTGCCTCTGGCTGGGCGGGCGAGCGGCCGGGTCCTGGGGAGGCCACTGGAAAGCCGGGGCCTGAAGGGGGAGCACCCGGATGGAGCCGCCCCGAGGTCCTCGTCCCCTGCGGAGAGATGGGAGATGTGGGTGAGGGCAAAGGCAGAGCCAATGGGGACCCGGTGCTTGTCACCAGTAGGGACCACAGAGCATCAGGTGGGGTAAGGGGACAGCGAGGGACGGGGGTGCTGGCACCTCCGCAGTCATGGAACCATGGGATGGGTTGTGTGGAAGGGACCTTGAGGCTCCCACCCCTGCCACGGGCAGGGACCCCTTCCACTGGAGCAGCTTGCTCCAAGCCCTGTGTCCAACCTGGCCTTGAGCACTGCCAGCGATGGGGCAGCCCCAGCTCCTCCATTCAACCCCTTCCCCTGTCCCACCACGCTCACAGCGCTGATCCCACAGACTGACCCCGCTCCCCTGGGATGCTCCCTCCACGCGGAGCTCATCCAGCCCCATTATCCCCCTCCCAAGCCCTTCTCCGTACCAGGATCCGGCCATTCCTCAGCCTCAGCATCGCTGTGCTCCTCCGGGGCCGCATCCAGGGCACGGCGCCGGCGCTGCAGGATGGCCTCGAGCTGCTGGTCCCTGCCCTTGAGGCTGCTCTGCCGCGCTCCAGCCCTCCTGCTCGCCCTCCTCATGGCACCCTGGGGACCAGGGCACACAGCGGGGTGCTGAGGGGCAGCATCCCGGCACTGGGACACAGGGATGACAAGGGACAGGGGCTGGATGCTCACCAGGATGCTCTGCAGCTCCAGCGCCGCGCTCCTCCGCTTGCTGCCCGTCACCGATGCACCCTGCAGGAGGAGATGTGGCCTCATCCTGCTGCTGGTGCTGCCCAAACCCATCCCAAGTCCTTGGGTCCTCCCCGAGAACATCACCGCATGGGATGGGGACCCCGTGGTCCCTCCCTACCTGTCCCAGGGGGGCCCGGTCCTTTGCGGGCCTCAGGACCACGCCGTTCTTTATCCGCTCCATCATCTCCTGCACGGCTCGAGCTTTGGCATCCTCAGCTCCTGGCTTGCCTGGGCAGGGAGCACCACACTGAGACCCTGCACGCCCGTGGCAAGGCTCAGTCCCTGCTGGGGGTCAGGAGACGGCACCTCCCTGCGGTGTCCCCATGCCCGGGGTCCATCCCTTGCTGCCAACCCCAACCATGACCCAGGGCTGGTAGCACCCTGCTCATCCCCATCACGCGCTGGGCAGGAGCGGGGGTGCTGCGTCCTGGGCACCTTCCTTTAGGGAATGAGGGGCTCACAGGGTGCCCCTTCAATGGCACCAGGACCCCCCAGTACAGATGCAATGGGGCCCATGGTGGGGACTTACAGCGCTGCAGGTTCACCAGCCCCTTCCTCTGTCTGATGGCCACGAGCGGGCTGGAAGGGAGAGGGGAGGTCAGAGCCCATCCGAGCTGCACCAGGACCCCCAACACCAGACACGGTGCCCAGTGACCCCCATCTGTATCCCATGGGGACGATGCCCAGGGATGGCGTGGGGACAATTCCCAGCGCCGTGGGGTGAAGGTTTCCCGGCCCAACTCATCTGCTATGGCAGGGACAGCCCGGAAGCCCCACGGCACCCATGGGGTGTCCTTCGGTGTCACTTACTCCACAGGCACAGTGGGTGCAGGTGGTGGCAGCGGTGGTGGTGGTGGTGGTGGTGGTGGTGCAGCCATCGCTGGGGCCTGGCTCTGCACCAGTGGGTCCTGGGCCAGCTTCTCCTGCAGCAGCCCCACTGCAATGGGGTGAAGTGAGGGCTGCTGCCCCTCGGAGACCGAGACACCCCTTGGGCATCCCTATGGGCAGCTGTATGGGCATTTCTATGGGCACCCCTACGGGCATCCCTTGGACATCCCTATGGACACCCCTATGGACACCCCTATGGGCATCCCTTGGACATTCCTATGGGCATCCTGATGGACATTCCTATGGGCACTCCTATGGGCATCCTGATGGACATCCCTATGGACACCCCTATGGGCATCCCTTGGACATTCCTATGGGCACTCCTATAGGCATCCCTTAGACATCCCTATGGACACCCCTATGGACACCCCTATGGGCATCCCTACGGGCATCCCTTGGACATCCCTATGGGCATCCTGACAGACATTCCTATGGGAACTCCTATGGGTATCCCTATGGGCACTCCTATGGGCATCCCTATGGGCATCCCCTGGACATCCCTCTGGGCATCCCTCTGGGCACCCCTATGGGTATCCCTATAGATGTCCCTATGGGCACCCCATGGGGATTCCTCTGGGCATCCCTTTGATATCCTTCTGGGCATCCCTCTGGGCACCCCTATGGGTATCCCTATAGATGTCCCTATGGGCACCCCATGGGGATTCCTCTGGGCATCCCTTGGACATCCCTCTGGGCATCCCTCTGGGCACCCCTATGGGTATCCCCTATAGATGTCCCTATGGCACCCCATGGGGATCCCTATGGGCATCCCTGGGGCTCCTGCTCCCACCTTCCTCCTGCAGCTCCCGCAGGCGCTGCTCAGCCTCCTGCAGCCGCATCCTCAGCTGCAGCTTCTCCTCCTCAGCCGCAGCCAGGGCTGCCCGGGCCTCATCCAGCTCCTCCGGGCCCGGGCGCTTCCCCAGCTCCTCCTCCAGCTCCTGCACCTACGGGAATGGGGGTGCTGGAGCTGGGACCACGGTGCTGGCCCTGTTGGGGCCATGGGGGCTCCACGACCCACATTGGCCACTTGCAAGGAGCTTCAAGCTATGGTGAGGGCGACTGTGGGCTGGGTGGTGGCAGCTTGGGGGTGCTAACCCAGGGTGGGGGCTAACCCCACTGTGTGGTACCCCAGCCATGGGACCCGACAGTGCTGGTGGAAACCCATGGAAGAACGGCCTGTTTGGGAACCAGGCATGGGATGGGCACGGAGGGGGTGATGGGGGTCTGGAGAACAACCCCTCATGGCTGGGTACCAGCATGGGATGGGCATGGATTGGTGATGGAGGGGTCTGGAGAACAACCCCTCATGGCTGGGTACCAGCATGGGATGGGCATGGAGGGGGTGATGGGGGTCTGGAGAACAACCCCTCATGGCTGGGTACCAGCATGGGATGGGCATGGAGAGGGTGATGGGGGTCTGGAGAACAACCCCTCATGGTTGGGTACCAGCATGGGATGGGCATGGATTGGTGATGGAGGGGTCTGAGAACAACCCCTCACGGTTGGGTACCAGCATGGGATGGGCATGGATTGGTGATGGAGGGGTCTGGAGAACAACCCCTCACGGTTGGGTACCAGCATGGGATGGGCATGGATTGGTGATGGAGGGGTCTGGAGAACAACCCCTCACGGTTGGGTACCAGCATGGGATGGGCATGGATTGGTGATGGAGGGGTCTGGAGAACAACCCCTCATGGCTGGGTACCAGCATGGGATGGGCATGGAGAGGGTGATGGGGGTCTGGAAGAACCTCCCCATGTTGGGCACCGGAGTGGGATGGGCATGATGTGGGGGGCTGATCCTGGTCACATCCAGTTCCTGCACCCACAGGAACCTCCACCAGCGCGGTGCCGTGACCCATCCCTATGTCACCCCCTGTGTCACCCCTGTGTCACCCCTGTATAACCCCTATGTCACCCCCATGTCATCCTTATGTAACCCCCTGTGTCACCCCCATGTCATCCCCATTGCCACCCCTATGTCACCCCCATGTAACCCCCTGTGTAACCCCCATTGCCACCTCCATGTCACCCTTGTGTCACACCCATTGTCAACCCTATGTAACCCCCTGTGTCACCCCCATTGCCACCCCTATGTCACCCCCATTGCCACCCCTATGTCAACCCCTTTGTCACCCCTATGTAACCCCCTGTGTCACCCCCATTGCCACCCCTATGTCACCCCCATTGCCACCCCTATGTCACCCCCTTTGTCACCCCTATGTAACCCCCTGTGTAACCCCCATTGCCACCCCTATGTCGCCCCCTTTGTCACCCCTATGTAACCCCCTGTGTCACCCCCATTGCCACCCCTATGTCACCCCCTTTGTCACCCCTATGTAACCCCCTGTGTCACCCCCATTGCCACCCCTATGTCACCCCCATTGCCACCCCTATGTCACCCCCTTTGTCACCCCTATGTAACCCCCTGTGTCACCCCCATTGTCACCCCCATTGCCACCCCTATGTCACCCCCATTGCCACCCCTATGTCACCCTCGTGTCACCCCCATTGCCACCCCTATGTCACCACCATTGTCACGCCCATTGTCACCCCATGTAACCCCCTACGTCACCCCGTGTCACCCCCATTGCCACCCCTATGTAACCCCCATTGTCACCCCTATGTAACCCCCATTGTCACCCCTATGTAACCCCCATTGCCACCCCTATGTAACCCCCATTGTCACCCCCATGTCACCCCCATTGCCACCCCTATGTAACCCCATTGTCACCCCCATTGTCACCCTTATGTCACCCCCGTGTCACCCCCATTGTCACCCCTTGGGGACAGCCCTGACCCTCTGGCGCTGCTCCCTCCTGGCCTCCTCCAGCTCCCGGGTGAGGCTCCCCACGTCCTGCAGTGCCGCCAGCAGCTGGGCGCTGGGCCCCGTGCCCTGCAGCAGGATGAAGCTCTGCCGCTTCGCCTCCTTCTTCTGCACCAGCATCTGCCATGGGGACGGGGGCTCAGCGGGCCCGGAGCAGGAGGAGCTCCCTTTGCCGTGGGCAATGGGCTTGGCTGCCCTTGCCCCGGAGGCTGGGAGTGAAACCCACGGGATCCCAGCCCAGGGAGCTGCGATGGGTGACCCCGAGCATCCCCATCCCCTTGGTGCCGGAATATCGGGGTGTCTCCATCACTGAATCAGAGAGGTTTGGGGTGAAGGGACCTTAAATCCCATCCACCCCCAACCCCTGCCACGGGCAGGGACCCCTTCCACTGGAGCAGCTTGCTCCAAGCCCCTGTGTCCAACCTGGCCTTGAACACTGCCAGGGATGGGGCAGCCACAGCTTCTCTGGGCACCCTGTGCCAGCGCCTCAGCACCCTCCCAGGGAAGAGCTTCCCAATATCCCATCTCCAGCTCCCATTGAGGGACGCCGGCGGCAGCAGCACCCCGCTGCTCTCCCCCCCCATGGGTGCCTTCCCCCCCCCCCCCCCCAGCACCCATGGCCAGGGTGCCCCGGGCCCTGCCTGCACCTCATGGGCGAAGGCTTCTGCATGCAGGCGCAGGTCCTGCTCCAGCTCGAGCTGCTGCACGGCCTCGCAGTAGTCCTGGGTGATGATGTGGGACACTGCAGGACAGCGAGGTCTCAGGGGGTCCACGGCACCCCAGCACCTCGGCACCATGTGGGGACACCCAGGCCCCAGCGCCATCCGTCGCCATCACCGGCTCCCCCGCACTGGGTGGCACTGGGGCACCCGGCACCCATCTCACCTCTCTTGAAGGACCTCAGCGCCCGCTGGCTGGTGCCCAGGGCCGCCCGCAGGCGCTGCTGCTCCTCCTGCCCCAGCTCCAGCTGCAGCGGGACAGGGGCCGGGATCATCCAGGGGGTCCCCCCATGGGATCACCCCCGGGACATCAGGGAGGTGATGAAGGGTTGGATCCAACCCCTGAGCTCAGTGAGGAGCTGCAGGGATGAGCAGGGGGTGAGGATGGAGGGGAAGGGCTGGGAGGTGCCATTGGGGGGGGTCCCATTGGGTACCTGGTCCTGCAGGTCCTGCTTCTGCCGCTGCAGCTCCTGGATCTGGCTGCTGAGGTCCTTGCGCTGCTCCAGCAGCCACGAGACCTTGTTCTGCAGGGCTGGGGGCAGAGCGCAGGGAATGCGGGGTGGGAATGGGGAGCGCAGAGCCCATCCCTGGGGCTGGGATGCCACAGGGACCTCCCCAGCTCACCCCCGTCCTGCTGGAAGCTGAGGCGGGGAGGTGAGGCAGGGGCAATGGGGTGGAAGAGCGAGCCCAGGGCACCTGGGCTGTGCTCAGCACCCTTCTCCTGCCCAAAGCTGCCCTGAGCATCCTCAACCCATGGGAAAAGAGCTTGGATGATCCCAAGGGAGGGTTTGGCTGGAAGGGGGGTCCCTGAGGGCGCATCTCCAGGTACGGACACAAACCCAGGCAGAAGAGGGAAACGGGGTGGGAAACCAGGATGGGAAAGAGGGAAGCTGGGCAGCAGCACTTTCAGTTCAGCTTTTCCCTCTGGCTTCAGATTCACTTTCTCCTGTTTATCCGGAACAAGGACCAGGAACAACCCAAACGCCAGGGCCAGGCTGAGCCGAGCTTAGGCAACCCCGGGATGGGGCTGGTGCTGTGCTGCTTCTAGGTGGGGATGGGACGGGGATGGGATGGGGATGGGATGGGGTTGGGATGGGATGGGGATGGGGATGGGATGGGGATGGGGGTGGGATGGGGATGGGATGGGGATGGGGGTGGGGTGGGGATGGGATGGGGATGGGATGGGGATGGGGATGGGGATGGGATGGGGATGGGGATGGGATGGGGGTGGGGTGGGGATGGGATGGGGATGGGATGGGGATGGGGATGGGGTGGGATGGGGATGGGGATGGGGTAGGATGGGGATGGGATAGGATGGGATGGGATGGGGATGGGATGGGGATGGCGGTGGGATGGGATGGGGATGGGGATGGGGATGGGATGGGGATGGGGATGGGGATGGGGATGGGATGGGGATGGGGTGGGATGGGGATGGGGATGGGATGGGGATGGGGTGGGATGGGGATGGGATGGGGGTGGGGTGGGGATGGAATGGGGATGGGATGGGGATGGGATGGGGATGGGATGGGGTGGGATGGGGATGGGATGGGGATGGGATGGGGATGGGATGGGGATGGGGTGGGATGGGGATGGGGTGGGATGGGGATGGGATGGGAGTGGGGTGGGGATGGGATGGGGATGGGATGGGGATGGGATAGGATGGGATGGGATGGGATGGGGATGGGATGGGGATGGGGTGGGATGGGGATGGGGTGGGGATGGGATCACCCTGGCTCACCCTCAAGCTGCTGCTCATAGCAATGGGCAGGGTCAGGGTCCTCCTCAGGGGGCACCTCCTCGAGCAGAACTTCAGGGGCTGCTTGGGCCAGGCTGAGCCTCTTCAGCTGCTTGTTCTCCTGCTTCACCTGGGGTGGGATCATGGAGCCATGGAAGGCTTTGGGTTGGAAGGGGCCTTAAATCCCATCCAGCTCCAACCCCTGCCACGGGCAGGGACCCCTTCCACTGGAGCAGCTTGCTCCAAGCCCCTGTGTCCAACCTGGCCTTGAGCACTGCCAGGGATGGGGCAGCCACAGCTTCAACCCCTTCCCATGTCCCACCGCCCTCACAGGGAAGAACTTCCTTGTATCCCATCCAACTCTTCCCTCTTCCAGCTGGAAGCCCTCATCCCATCCCTGCCTCCCTTGTCCCAAGCCCCTCTCCAGCTTTCCTGCAGCCCCTTCAGGCACTGGAGCTGCTCTCAGGTCTCCCCTTCAGGAGCCTTCTCTTCTCCAGGCTGCCCCAGCCCAGCTCTCCCAGCCTGGCTCCAGAGCAGAGCTGCTCCAGCCCTCGCAGCATCCAGGTGGGTGCTGCCCTGGGTGCTGTGGGGATGCAGCCGCAGCCTCGCACCCCCAGGCTGCTGCAGGGTGACCCTGGCAGGGTGCTGGAGCCCAGCCCCACCTGCGCCGCGTAGGTCTCGGCTCGCTCCCGACACGTCCGCTCGATCTCAAACTCGGTCTCCAGCGCCGAGAGCTCGGCCAGCAGCGCCTGGGATGCTGCAGGGGCGCGGGATGGATGCAGGCACCGGCTCAGGTCCCCACTGCACCCTCCCACCGGCTCCATCAGCACCGGCTCCACGGAGGGCTGAGGTCGCCCCAAGGCACAGGACCGGGGCAGGATGCGGCGCTGATGGGACGGGGCTCACCTTGCTCCAGCTCAGCCAGGCGCTGCTCAGCTTCACCCAGCTCCTGGCCATGGCGGGGATGCTGTGGGGGGAAAACACACCTGGAATTCCATTGGCACGGCACTGCCTTGGCATGGCTTTGTGTTGGGATAGCGTTGCACTGGCATTGCAGTGGAACAGCACCAGCTTGGATGGCACTGCATTGGCACAGCACTGTGCTGGGATGGCATTGCCTTGGCATGGCATTGCATTGGGACAGCACTGTGCTGGGATGGCATTGCATTGGCATGGCATTGCATTGGCACAGCACTGTGCTGGGATGGCATTCCATTGGCATGGCATTGCATTGGCACAGCACTGTGTTGGGATGGTGTTCCATTGGCATGGCATTGCATTGGCATGGCATTGTGGATGACATTCCATTGGCATGGCATTGCATTGGCACAGCACTGTGCTGGGATGGCATTCCATTGGCATGGCATTGCATTGGCACAGCACTGTGTTGGGATGGTGTTCCATTGGCATGGCATTGCATTGGCATGGCATTGTGGATGACATTCCATTGGCATGGCATTGCATTGGCACAGCACTGTGCTGGGATGGCATTCCATTGGCATGGCATTGCATTGGCACAGCACTGTGCTGGGATGGCATTGCATTGGCATGGCATTGCATTGGCACAGCACTGTGCTGGGATGGCATTGCATTGGCATGGCATTGCATTGGTACAGCACTGTGTTGGGATGGCATTGCATTGGCATGGCATTGTGGATGACATTCCATTGGCATGGCATTGCATTGGCACAGCACTGTGCTGGGATGGTGTTCCATTGGCATGGCATTGCATTGGGATGGCTTTGTGTTGGCACAGCGTTGTGTTGGGATGGCATTCCATTGCCATGGCATTGCATTGGCTCAGCATTCCATTGCCATGGCATTGCATTGGCACAGCACTGTGGATGGCATTCCATTGGCTCAGCATTCCATTGGCATGGCATTGCATTGGCACAGCACTATGTTGGGATGGCATTGAGTTGGGTCAGCATCCTGTTGCATGGCATTGGCTTGGGATGGTATTCCAATGGCACGGCATTATGTCGGCCTGGCACTGCTTTGGCACAGCATTGTCTTGGTGTGGAATTGTTTTGGCATGGAATTGCATTAGCAGAACACTGTGTTGGTGGGGTGTTGCATAGGTGTTGTGTTGGCATTCTGCTGGGATGGCATCCCATTAGCATGGCATTGTGTTAGCATGGCATCCCATTAGCATGGCATTGCACTGGCATCCCATTAGCATGGCATCCCATTAGCATGGCATTGCACTGGCATTCCATTAGCACCGCATCGCCTTGGCACTGCACTGGCACAGCGTTCCCCTGGCATTCCATTGGCTCCGGGCTCCCTGCTCGCACCCAGCCCTGAGCCACCGGATGCTGCCGCGCTGGCACCGCTGGGACCGCGACACCGGTGACGGCACCGGTGCCCGGCACAGAGCCGGGGCTGGACCCCCACTGTATCCCTATGGGGAGCTGGGAGCGGTACCTGCACCACGGCTGCCTCTTCCTCTTCCTCCTCCTCCTCTTCCTCCTCCTCCTCGCTGCTGCCCGACTCCAGGATGGCTGCAGAGGAACCAGAGGCACCAGGAGGTCCCCAGCATAGGAGGAACCCCGGGAGGTGCCTGAGCCCTTTGCTCTCCTCACCCTGCTCTATGAGCAGAGGGGCTGAGCCCCCCTTGCCCCATGAGCTGGTGATGCCCCCGCTGCCAACATCCCTGCCAGGTGCTGGGAAAGCCATCCCTGAGCATCCTGCTGGTGAGGCCAAGAGGCGCCTGGATGGGCTTGGCTGATGGGGGACACGGGGGGACACTGGGACAGCCCCCAGCATCACCAAGCTTCCCCTCACTGAAGCAGCCCCATGGCACTGGGGTGAATGGTTTGGGGGGGGGAGACCCCACTGAGGAGCACATCCCCATGGGACCATCGCTGGGTGGTGCCCAGTGGTGGGGACTGGGATGCTCCATGGCTGCATGCGGGTCCCTTGTCCCCTAGTGCTCCGGCATCCCCCTTGGTGAGGCAGGAATCCAGCCCCTGCCACCGACCCTTCCCATAACAGCTGGAATCTGGCCGGGAATTCCCTCTGGAATCTAAATCCCACCCCCAGTTTGTAACCCAGGCACCGGCTGCTGGGACCTTGCAATGCTGGCATGGGCTGGGGGTCCCCATGGCACCCACCGGGCACCAGGAGCCCTCACTGGGAGCTGCACAGGGACCCCAAGTGCCAACTGTGGGGCTTGGATGTGCAAACGCTGCTCCCCAGGGCCTTGGCTCTTGTGAGATGAAGTTGTTTTGAGCATGAAAACACCCTAAAGAGGAGCTGGGATGGGCACTGAGCAGCACAGGGAGGGATGGAGGGATGCATGCATGGATGGAGGGATGGATAGATGGGTGGATGGAGGGATGGATGGAGGGATGGATGGATGGATGGATGGATGGATGGATGGATGGATGGATGGATGGATGGATGGATGGATGGATGGATAGATGGGTGGATGGAGGGCTGGATGGATGGATGGATGCATGGATGGATGGATGCATGGATGGATGGATAGATGGATGGATGGATGGATGGGTGGATGGAGGGATGGATGGATGGATAGATGGGTGGATGGAGGGGTGGATGGATGGGTGGATGGATGGATGGATGGATGCATGGATGGATGCATGGATGGATGGATGGATGGATGGATGCATGGATGGATGCATGGATGGATGGATGGATGGATGGATGGATGGATGGATGGATGGATGCATGGATGGGTGGATGGAGGGGTGGATGGATGGATGGATGCATGGATGGATGGATAGATGGATGGATGGACGGATGGGTGGATGGAGGGGTGGATGGAGGGATGGATGGAGGGAGGGATGGATGGATGGATGGATGGGTGGATGGGTGGATGGAGGGGTGGATGGAGGGATGGATGGAGGGATGGGTGGATGGAGGGGTGGATGGAGGGGTGGATGGAGGGGTGGATGGAGGGGTGGATGGAGGGATGGATGGCAGGATGGATACATGCAAGAGGGGATGGACAAAGGCACATCACACATGGGAGCTGCCAGTCCACCTAAATACACCCCCCTGGTCTTTCACCCCCTTGCAATGGAGCTGAGCAGAGGAACAACCCCCCCCCTTCCCCCAAGCCCAGTTCAGGGCTGGTTTCACCCTTTGCAAAGGATCCGTGAGCCCAGAGGCCATGGTGACGGTCGCAGCCAGAACCACCCCACCATGGGCTGCCCGACCCGTGCGTGAGCCCATCGCATCCTTCAGCGCAGGGAAGGGACCTCACCTGTGAGCTGCCCCGTGCCTTCTGCAGCCCAGGCCATGGCGTGGGGCCGGTGGGAGCCAGCACCCTGGAGCGCAGCTGGGACCTGGGGCAGGGAAGTGAAACCCCGATGTCACCAGTGACGATGGGGGCTGAGCCCCAGCTCCGGGCAGGACTGGTCCTGCCCCGGCCGCAAGGCAGGCTCAGGGGGAACTGAAACCCCTCGTGCTCCAGCTATGAGCTGCTTTGAGCATGAGGGTGCTGAGGCTGCTGCTGCAGGAGCTCAGCAGCAAGCACCCCCCTGGTCACCATCGACGAGAGCTGGGGTTGGAGGAGCTGCTGCGAGGGCTGGAGCAGCTCTGCTCTGAGCCAGGCTGAGAGAGCTGGGCTGGGGCAGCCTGGAGAAGAGAAGGCTCCTGAAGGGGAGACCTGAGAGCAGCTCCAGTGCCTGAAGGGGCTGCAGGAAAGCTGGAGAGGGGCTGGGGACAAGGGATGCAGGGATGGGATGAGGAGTTTGGGCTTCCAAGTGGAAGAGGGAAGAGTTGGATGGGATACAAGGAAGTTCTCCCCTCTGAGGGCGGTGGGACATGGGAAGGGGTTGAAGCTGTGGCTGCCCCATCCCTGGCAGTGTTCAAGGCCAGGTTGGACACAGGGCTTGGAGCAAGCTGCTCCAGTGGAAGGGGTCCCTGCCCGTGGCAGGGCTTGGAGCTGGATGGGATTTAAGGCCCCTTTAACCCAACCCATTCCATGATTCCACGGCCCCACCTGGCGCCATTGGAAATGTCACCCCCCAGCTCTGTCACTCATGGGGCTGCAGCCTCCAAACACCCAGGAAAATCAATGGGCTCCGTTCCCGTGGGATGGGGATGAGGCTGCTCCGGAGCCTCTGCAGGCAGAGATGCTTGGGGGGCAGCTCTGCATTAACGCTCACCTTGTAAGTGCTCCATCAAAGGAGTAATCCCAGCTCCTGTATAAGGCAGAGCTCCTTGCACACCCTTCACAGGTGGGCTCTGGAGCATCCTTGGCCCAGCCCTGGGAATAACGAGAGATTCCAATGTTATCCACCACATCTCCCGGGATTCCCGGGGTTTAGGGTGGGGAACGAGGTGCTTTGAGCAAATCCAGCCCCAAACCTCCCATCTTAAGGCAGGAGACGAGCGTGGTCCTCACAGCCCCCACGGCCTCACCTTCTCCCCTTGCAACCACAGGGGGGGCTTTCCTCATCCCCTCCTTTCAATACTCACAGGGTTCCAGCTTCAGCCGTCCCTTGGGTTTCCCTCCCATCACGCAGGGAACGGGATTTACCTGGATGTGGCTCCGCTCCAGGAAACGGGTGTCCATAACAGCTCCCACACCCCGTGGCCACAAGCCGTAGCCATGGAAAACGGGATTTGGCAGCTGGAAAAGCACAGTGATCCGTGCTGGCTAAGGCCGTGGCAACAGGGATCAAAGAGACTCCATCAGAGGGGCGTTAAAGCTGCTCATCTTCCCCCCGTGCATCCTCAGCACTGCCTGAGCAGCCCTGGAGCTCTGCATCCCGCAGGAAGCGCCCTGCTCCCGAGTTTGCCATGGCTCCTGCAGGATGCTCAGAGAGCAGGAACCAAGCTTCATCCCCAGCCCAAGGCTCCTCCTCCGCTCCCAGCAGTGGCTCTGGGCTCTCCCCAGCCCTGCTCCATCTGCCTGCGCCCGAGGCGATGGAAACTGTGAAGCGCAGCTTGGAGGGGAGCTGTGAACACACAGCCAGGAGCATCCCTGCAGCCATCCCCTCCTCCGGGCTGGAAACATCACCTTACAGCTTCAATAGGATCAGGGAATCAGGGCATGGATAAGGGAGGGACCTTAAAGCTCCTCCAGCTCCAACCCCTGCCACAGGCAGGGACCCCTTCCACTGGAGCAGCTTGCTCCAAGCCCCTGTGTCCAACCTGGCCCTGAGCACTGCCAGGGATGGAGCATTCCCAACCTCAGCACCCTCACAGGGAAGGCACTCCCAAGATCGAGGAACGCTCAACCCTGTCCCTCAGGGAAGGGACAAAAGCATCGGGCTCACCCCACTGCCGGCCCAGGCAGCGGGGAGCCAGGGCAGGGAACAGGGGACATTCCCTGCATCCCCCATGTGTGCCCTGGGAGCAAAACTACAGCCCCAGCGCTGCGAGCAGCTGGTCCAGGAGCTGCTCCTCAGCTCGGCTTTGCTTCCAGTGCTTCTGCCTTCGCTTCTCCGAGCCCCCAACAAGAGCTCTGTGGGGAAGCTACCTGCATCCCGCCCGCCTGCATCCCCCCAGGGGCACCTCCGGGTCCCCTCAACACCTCTCCTCTCCTCTCTGGGGTTCTCTAACCCCATAAAGCCCAGGAGCAATGAATGCAGAGGGTGATGCCCTTGTGTGATGGAGCCCAGCCCCTGCGAGCTGCAGGGATGCTGCCGCAGCAGCCGCTGGGAAGAACTTCAGCCATAGCCGTTATTAGAGGAGCAGCTCTCAAACAAACCCCATCCTCTCAGCTCACCATCAGCACACCCAGCCAGGGGCAGGGGGGCTCTGCCTCACCTTTGCCATCAGCCAAAACTGGCCACAATGAGCCGTGGTCCTAAGGAATTCCTCAAGAAGCCTTCCCAAGCCATGAAAGAGGAGCAGCACCAAGCCCTGCCTGCTGGGTACCACGGGGACATCAAGCCTGGCGCAGGCTGGAGGTGAAACCATGGAAAAAGGGGGGTTTATAAGGAACAAAGAGCAAAGCTTCACCTCCTTCTCACTGTGATCATCCGGATCTTCCCCCCTTTTGGAAAGGGGGAGGCCTGGGATGTGCAGCAGCACCGGGAATGCCGAGGGATGACACCCACGGGAAGCTGCAGGAACTCACTCCGTGTCTTGCTCCCCATGGAGAGCATCACCCTCCATGAAACACACTCCCAGGGCCAGAGAGAGGAGAGAAGCGGCCGTTTCCAGCACCACAATCACCCAAGGCACCAGGTTGAGAGCTTCAGGTCACCCCCCCACAGCCACAGAGCGCTGGGGGGGACGGGACACACCAGCATCCTCATTCCCAGTGGGAATCTGTGGGGAGCTGGACACTTGGCTCGCTTTATTCTCTCTTTAATGAATGGCTCTGTGTAAACCTCAGTTCAACGGCGAGCACGTCCTGCTGCCAAACCACCCCACGTGCCAGCTCCTGCTTGTAGAGCCCTGCGAGGTGGGCAGTGCCAGGGAGGGGAGCTTGGACCCTCCTTGTGCTCAGCTGCAACCAAGCATCCTCCTTGCACGCAGTCCTGGAGCTGGATGGAACCCTCCCTCTGCATCCGGTCCCTGCAGTCAGTGCCCGGTGCCAGCGTTCCCAGCAGCACTTCCCAGGAAAATCCCGCTGGGATACACTAAGGAGGGATGGAGTGAGAGGCCTGGGGTCAGTGCTGCTGCCCCATGGCCCCCTGCACAGTCTGGGGCTGCCCCGCTCCCTCAGGGCAGCATCCCTGCTCAGTAGATCTTCTGTCGGCTGGGCAGGATGGCCTCCTTGATGAAAGAGAAGATGAGGAGGATCCCAGAGCGCTTCCCCCTCTTCCCCTTGGTGAAGTAGTTGGAGACCACGTCGTCTGTGGAGATAAAGGGGAGCAAAATCAACCACCAAACAGCACCCTGGGATGGGGGTGGTTTCAGGGCCTGAAATGCATGATCTGCCTTCAAAGTATGGGAGCTGCTCCTTTGATCCCATCTGGCTTCCTTTAAAACATGGAAGTTACTGGTTTGATCCCATTTGGCTGCCCTTAAAGCATGGAAGTTGCTGGTTTGTTCCCATCCAGCTGCCCTTAAAGCATGGAAGTTACTGGTTTGATCCCATTTGGCTGTCCTTAAAGCATGGAAGTTGCTGGTTTGTTCCCATCCAGCTGCCCTTAAAGCATGGAAGTGACTGGTTTGATCCCATTTGGCTGCATTTAAAGCATGGAAGTTACTGGTTTGATCCCATTTGGCTGCCCTTAAAGCATGGAAGTTACTGGTTTGATCCCATTTGGCTGCCCTTAAAGCATGGAAGTTACTGGTTTGATCCCATTTGGCTGCATTTAAAGCATGGAAGTTGCTGGTTTGATCCCATTTGGCTGCCCTTAAAGCATGGAAGTTGCTGGTTTGTTCCCATCCAGCTGCCCTTAAAGCATGGAAGTGACTGGTTTGATCCCATTTGGCTGCCCTTAAAGCATGGAAGTTACTGGTTTGATCCCATTTGGCTGCATTTAAAGCATGGAAGTTACTGGTTTGATCCCATTTGGCTGCATTTAAAGCATGGAAGTTGCTGGTTTGATCCCATTTGGCTGCATTTAAAGCATGGAAGTTACTGGTTTGATCCCATTTGGCTGCATTTAAAGCATGGAAGTTACTGGTTTGATTCCATTTGGCTGCATTTAAAGCATGGAAGTTGCTGGTTTGTTCCCATCCAGCTGCCCTTAAAGCATGGAAGTGACTGGTTTGCTTCCATCTGGCTGCATTTAAAGCATGGAAGTTGCTGGTTTGCCTCCACCTACCCTACCTGACGCTCCCATACGCCACTGACAGGGAGCCCAAATCCTGAGCTCCCTGTTTTGAGCTGCAGGGAGAGTCCACAGAAAGCAACAGGAGAGATGCAGGATGGGGAGCAGGAAGAACCCCTCATTCTGCTCACTCACCCCTCACCCTTTTCCCTGCCTTGGCTTTGGAAGGGTTTACCCCACGTGCTGCAGCCTGCCCCTGCTCCACGCTGCAGGAATGGGGTGTGCACTGGGCTGTGCTGAGCCCAGAGCCCTGAGGAAGGCCATCACTCACCTCCAGGCTGCACTGTGGAGGGCAGGACGTTCTCCCCAGCCGACAAGGAGACGAAGAAAGCAAAAGGGATTAACCAGAGGCAGAAGGTGAAGTAGGCAAGAACCTGCAGGCAGAGACACAGGCAGTGAGAGCAGAGCCACAGCGCAGGCAGCACATCCCAGCTGCTGCCCCAGCCCATGGGGTACCCCAAGCGTCTCCCTGAACCCCCCCAGGAGATAAAGGGTTCTGAAGGGGCAGAACTGCAGCTCAACCTCTCCCAAGCCTCAGGTGCTGAGATAGTGTCCCACAGTGGAGCTGGGACGGGGAGAAACAGCACCCAGGAGCATCCATGGAAGGATGCAGGAGAAGCCTCCACTGCTCCCAACAATTCCCAACGAGAATGAAGGAAGCAGGATGTTGGCTGGGCTGCTCTGAGCCAGGAAATCCCCTTCACGCTCCCAGGGGGTAAAAGGAAGAGGCAAGACCTGGGATTGCTCCTCCTGGCCCAGGAAGGGCCACTGGGGTTTGGGGAGAGCAGAGCTGCTGCATCAGCCTCTCTGTGCCCCCAAACGCTGGTTAAACTGCATAAAAACCTGGGGGGTCCTCACTTTGGTGCAGATTTTCTCTTTGGTTCTTAGAATCTGCACTAAGTGGCAGCTGTTTTGGGGCCAGACAAGCCCCTTTGGTGAGCCTGGACCTTCACATGAAGATGGTGACAGAGTTAGCGCATCAGGGAGATAAAAATAGCGAGTGGCAATTCCAGAAGGGAAGGGATTTGTGGTCAGGACATTTAAAATGATCTCGTTTTCCACTGTCCTGGGGTTTAGCACATCACAACAGCGCAGTCTGTGCTTTGCACCCAGTGCTTTTCATGCCTTTGAGTGGCTGAGGAAGCCCCAAGCCCCATCCTGGAGCAGAAGCTGCAGCTCCCGTGCTGAGGGCACAGGAGCCCCGAGGGAAGGGCTGTGAGAAGCATCCTGAGCACAAGGGCATGTCCCAGCCTCCAGCAGCTCCACTGGGCAGGGAGAGCAGGGACTGACTCCTTCCCAAAGGCCTCTCACCTCAGAGAACAGGTAATACTCCTCAGCGAAGTACTGGAAGGCCAGGTAGTGATTGAATATAACCAGCCCTGCAAAGGAGAGAGCAGAAACAGCTCAGCCCAAAGGTGCTGCAGGAGGAGGGAGCAGCTCCTGCTGGGAGCTCAGCCCCTCGCACCCGCATCCTGCTGCTGCTGCTGCTGCTGCTGCTAAAAGACTTTCACAGCTCTGGCTGTGAGCAGCACGAGCCCCATCCCTCAGCTCAGCCCCAGATCCCTTGTCCCCGTGGTGCTTTACTCGCCCTGGCCCAGGGGAGCCCAGCCTCACACTTGCTAATGCTGCCCAGAGCTGAGAGAAGCACAGAGCCCACACTCACACCCCGGGGGGGGTCAGCAGCTGCTGCAGGGAGCAGCTCCTCCGCCTCTGCCATGTGTAAAGCAAGTGAAGCTGAAACGCGGGCAGGACACGAGGGTTAGCGCTGGCCCCCGCACTGGAAACACCACTGAGCTCTTAAGAGGCAGGGACTGGAGCTGCTTTTGCCTTTCAGCCAAGCCAAGAAGACCCCAGCTCCAGCCCAGGAGCCCCAGGGCAGGCAGGAGGCAGTGTCCCACGTGGATTTATCCTCTCTTCATCCCCACCAGATCCAGACCCACTCCGGCTCCAGAAAACACAGCCCTGCTCTCTACCCCATGGGAGAACAAAGTGTCCAGGGGGGACACAGGGGCTTGGAGCAAGCTGCTCTAGTGGAAGGGGTCCCTGCCTCCCTTGGAGGGGCATTAAGCTCCCTTCCAACCCAAACCATTCCCTGGCTCCATGCTGATCCTGCCTACACGAGTGCTCGGAGCAGCAAAGGCGCTCGAGCTGCACGCAGACACGCTCTGAAACCTGCATTAGGGCTCTTGGGAGTCACTGCCTGGATGCCACCTGAGGTGTCACTGCCCAGCACCCGGAGCAGGGGTGAGGGCACATCCATGCCCAGCACAGAACACGCAGGAGGCTCCACAGCTCGCAGGGGCAGCTCCAAAGCAGGTTCAGTGGCAGAGCTGCTGGTGCTGCGGCCCACATCTGCTTTGGGGTCAGGCTGGGACACGGCTCTGCCTGCTCATCAGCTCAGCACAGCAGGCAACCATGGAATGCTTTGTGTCAAAGGGGCCTTAAAGCTCCTCCAGCCCCAAGCCCTGCCATGGGGACCCCTTCCACTGGAGCAGCTTGCTCCAAGCCCCTGTGTCCAACCTGGCCTTGAGCACTGCCAGGGATGGGGCAGCCACAGCTTCAACCCCTTCCCATGTCCCACCGCCCTCATAGGGGAGAACTTCCTTGTATGCCACCCAGCTCTTCTCTCTTCCACTTGGAAGCCCAAACTCCTCTTCCCATCCCTGCATCCCTTGTCCCAAGCCCCTCTCCAGCTCTCCTGCAGCCCCTTTAGGCCCTGGAGCTGCTTTAAGGGCTCCTCAGGGCTGCTCCACCCCAGCCTGGGTTAGTGCTGGGGCAGGACCTTGCCCTTGGCCTGGCTGAGCTCTACGAGGCTCCCACGTGAACCCATGGACGTGTCAGAAAGCGATTTTCCTCAGGAATGATGGGCTTTTGTGTCAGAGCTTTCCCTGCTCCAACCAGGAGCTCCCCCTGACGGCAGAACCCTCCCAGCCCTCCGTGCCCCCAGCCTGCGCTCACACCCCGGGTAAGGACTCACGGGTCTTTCGGGGGGCTCCAACCCCTCCTGCCCTTTGGCCACTGAGCACCCAGAGCAGCTCTGCAGGGAGCACACGGGGCTCTCATTCCCACAGCGCTGCTCCAGGAGTCTGGAGCACAACCAGAGCTGGGAAACTCCAGTTTCCACCCCCCGCCCAGCCCCACTTATCACAGCCCCACCATAAACCACAAGGACAAAGCCCTGGACAAAGCTCAAAGTCCTTTGGGATGGCACGGAGGCTGCAGGAGCAAAAGGCAAACCTCTGCTGCCACCCAGAGCCCACCCGGGGATGGGGTGACAGCGGCACCCATGGGGAGGTGACAGCGGCACCCATGGGGAGGTGAGAGTGGCACCCATGGGGAGGTGACAGTGGCACCCATGGGGAGGTGACAGTGGCACCCATGGGGAGGTGAGGGTCACCCATGGGGACGTGACAGTGTCAGCCATGGGAAGGTGACAGTGGCACCCATGGGGAGGTGACAGTGGCACCCATGGGGAGGTGACAGCGGCACCCATGGGGAGGTGACAGTGGCACCCATGGGGAGGTGACGGTGGCACCCACGGGGAGGTGACGGTGGCACCCATGGGGAGGTGACGGTGTCATCCACGGGAAGGTGACAGTGGCACCCACGGGAAGGTGACAGCGGCACCCATGGGAAGGTGACAGTGGCAGCCACGGGAAGGTGACAGTGGCACCCATGGGGAGGTGACAGTGGCACCCATGGGGAGGTGACAGTGGCACCCATGGAGAGGTGAGGGTCACCCATGGGAAGGTGACAGTGGCACCCATGGGAAGGTGACAGTGTCAGCCATGGGAAGGTGACAGCAGCACCCATGGGGAGGTGACAGTGGCACCCATGGGGAGGTGAGGGTCACCCATGGGGACGTGACAGTGTCAGCCATGGGAAGGTGACAGTGGCACCCATGGGGAGGTGACAGTGGCACCCATGGGGAGGTGACAGTGGCACCCACAGGAAGGTGACTGTCATCCATGGGGAGATGACAGTGGCACCCATGGGGAGGTGACAGTGCTACCCACGGGGAGGTGACAGTGGCACCCATGGGGAGGTGACAGCGGCACCCATGGGGAGGTGACAGCGGCACCCATGGAGAGGTGAGGGTCACCCATGGAGAGGTGAGGGTCACCCATGGGGAGTGACAGTGGCACCCATGGGGAGGTGACAGTGCTACCCAGGGGGAGGTGACAGTGGCACCCACGGCGAGGTGACAGTGTCAGCCATGGGGAGGTGACAGTGGCACCCATGGGAAGGTGACAGTGGCACCCATGGGGAGGTGACAGCCCCACTCACCACAGGACAGGATGAAGTTGGAGGAGGTGAGCACGATGAAGGGGAAGGTCTGCAGCAGCCCAAAGTAGACGAGGTTGGTGAAGAGCCCCACTCCAACCATGAAGCCAGGGAACTGTTCGAAGAGGTAGAGCCCCACCAGCACGGCCGAGGAGAACTGGGGGAGAAAGTGGGGTGAACACGGGGGTTAACATGGGGTGAACTGGGGGGTTAACATGGGGGTGGACATCTGTGGACATGGGGTGGACATGGGGGGGAACACTGGGTGAACATGGGGGTGGACATCGGCGGACATGGGGGGGAACATTGGGTGAACATAGGCTGACCATGGGGGTTAACATAGGGTGAACATGGGGGTGGACATCGGTGGACATGGGGGTGAACATAGGGTGACCATGGGGGTTAACACAGGGTGACCATGGGGGTGAACATGGAAGGGAACCCGGGGGGGGGGGGAACCCGGGGTGGAACATGGGGGTGAACACAGTGAACACGGGGGTGAACACGGGGGTGAACACGGAGTGAACATGGGGGGGACCACGGGGGTGAACACAGTGAACAGGGGGGTGAACATGAGGATGAACATGGGGTGAACATGGGGTGAACACAGGGGTGACCACGGGGGTGAACATGAGGATGAACATGGGGTGAACAGGGGTGAACATGGGGGTGAACACAGGGGTGAACACAGTGAACACAGGGGTGAACACAGGGGTGAACATGAGGATGAACATGGGGGTGACCACGGAGGTGACCACAGGGTGAAGGCAGCAGCACAGGCAGGAACCCTGCCATGCTCAAGGTGGCTTTAGTGCTGACAGCACCACACCAAGCCATGCACCTCCCGCTCAGCACCAGCCCCTCGGGAAGGATCCGAATGGAACCCCCCAGCCGCGCTGGGACAGGGAAGTGCTTCCCGAGTGCTCCCCATGCTGTGGGTGCTGTGCCAGCTCCCCGGGGTGACGGCGGTGAGGACCCCCCCCAGGTGTGTGTGTGTGTGCACGCAGGGACTTACCCAGATCATGTACTTGATGATCCTCTTGGTGACAACCGTGTACTCCTCGATCAGCTCCGCCAGGTAGTAGAGCCCGGCCGCTGCGGAGGGAGGTGGGGATGAGCGGGGACACAGGAGGGAGCGCGGCACACGCGGCTGCTGGCTTCAGCCTAAGAGCCTGAGGGCAGGGGGGACCCCAATCTCTGGGGCAGCCGCAGGACATCGGAGACACCGATGGGACCCCCAGACTCAGGGGCTCTCGGAGGTCTCAGGGGCACTCAAGGAGCCCCCAGTTTCTGGGGTCCCCAAGGGGTAACAGAGGCACCCAGAGGACCCCAATGTCGGGGGCACCCTCGGGACATCAACAGCAGCAACAGGACCCCCACTGGCAGAGGCCTTCAGGGCACCCCCAACCTCCGAACCACCCAAGGGATCCCCAGTCTCAGGCACCCTCTGAGCTCCTGGGGGCACCCAGAGGCCCCCCCAACCCCCGGAGCACCCAGAGGCCGCCCCCAACCCCCGGAGCACCCAGAGGCCCCCCCAACCCCCAGAGGCCCCCCAACCCCCAGAGGCACCCCAACCCCCGGAGCACCCAGAGCCCCCCCCCAACCCCCGGAGCACCCAGAGGCCCCCCCCAACCCCCGGAGCACCCAGAGGCCCCCACAACCCCCAGAGCACCCAGAGGACCCCAACCCCCAGAGGCCCACCCAACCCCCAGAGCACCCAGAGGCCCCCCCAACCCCCGGAGCACCCCGAGGGTGCTGGAGGCACCCAGGGGACCCCAAAGTCAGGAGCTGAGGCCTGGGGGCGCAACCACGAGACCCCCAACCTCAGGCCCTCTCTGAGGCCCCGGGGGCACCCATGGGACCCCAACCTCGAGGGGGGGGAGGTCTCTGTGGGCACCCATGGGACCCCCAACCTCCAGGGCACCCCCTCATCCCCCCGTCATATCGCGATAGCCCGCGGGAGGAGGCTGCGGCCTCACCGATAGCCAGGGTGACGAAGGCCACCTGTATGAGCAGGGAGAGCCAGCTCAGCGCGTACATGAACCACATGGCGGGGCCGGGGCCTGGGCCGGGGTCTGGGCCTGGGCCGGGGCCTGGGCCGGGACCGGAACCGGAGCCGCCGCTCCCGCTCCGGGCCCGCTTCTGCTCCCGCTCCGGCGCTGACCACGCGGCGCCGGAACAAGCGAGATCACCCGAGCCTGCGCGGCCCGGCCGCTGCACGGCGCCACAGCGCCCCCTGCTGGCGCGGAGGGATCCTGCGGGGAGTGGGGGGGGGGGACACGACCCCGAGACCCCTAAAAGGGCAGAGGGATCCTGGAATGGGGGGGATGGAAACACCCGCGAGCAGTGTGGGACCCCCGAAATCGTATGGGGCCCACAAACGTTATGGGACAGCCGCAAACGGCGCACGGACCCCCAAACCGCGCGGGGACCCCCCCCAAAATGCCATACAGGAACCTCCCAAATCACACAGGGACACCCCGACTGCACACGGACCCCCAAACACACATGGGGACCCCAATGAAACAGTTCAGAGAGCCCCTGAAGCCATACAAAGACACCCCCCCCCCCCCAAAACTTACAGGGACCCCAACTACATAGGGACCCCCCCCCCTACCATACAGGGACACCTCAAAACTATTCAGGGACCCAAAACCATAAAAAGACGGCCCAAGCCTTAAGGGACCCCCAAATCTCTGTAATGACCCCCACCTAACCCGTGTAGGGACCCCCTGCACCCATATAGGGACCCCTCCATGTGTATAGGGACACCTCATACAGCTCTATGGGGTCCTCGGCGCCGCAATAGGATCCCTTTGTCCAGCCACGCAGCTCCCCCATCCATAGGGACCCCTTCTGCACCCATGAGGCGGTAAAGGGACCCCTGGGCTCATATAGAGACCCCTTTTACCCCTATAGGGCCCCACAACCCCTACAGGGACTCAGGAGCCACAGGGGGGCCCTGGGGACCCCAACACCCGTGTGGGGACCCCTGCGCCCCTAGGGAGACACGGCACACGTGCAGGGATCCCCTGCTCCCTAGGGACTGGGAGACACTGGGTGTCACCGGGGAGACACTGGGTGTTACCGGGCTGCACTGGGGTACACTGGGCTGTATTGGGATACACTGCACTCTACTGGGGTACACTGGGCTGTATTGGGATACACTGGGCTGTACTGGGATACACTGGGCTGTATTGGGATACACTGGGCTGTACTGGGATACACTGCACACTACTGGGGTACACTGGGCTGCACTGGGGTACACTGGGCTGTACTGGGATACACTGGGCTGCACTGGGGTACACTGGGCTGTACTGGGATACACTGGGCTGTACTGGGATACAATGGGCTGCACTGGGGTACACTGGGCTGTATTGGGATACACTGGGCTGCACTGGGGTACACTGGGCTGTATTGGGATACACTGGGCTGTACTGGGATACACTGGGCTGTACTGGGGTGCACTGGGCTGTACTGGGATACACTGGGCTGTACTGGGGTACACTGGGCTGTACTGGGATACACTGGGCTGTACTGGGGTACACTGGGCTGTACTGGGATACACTGGGCTGTATTGGGATACACTGCACTCTACTGGGGTACACTGGGCTGTACTGGGCTGCGCTGGGCTGTACTGGGGTACACTGGGCTGTACTGGGGTACACTGGGCTGTACTGGGATACACTGGGCTGTATTGGGATACACTGGGCTGTACTGGGATACACTGCACTCTACTGGGGTACACTGGGCTGCACTGGGGTACACTGGGCTGTACTGGGATACACTGGGCTGCACTGGGGTACACTGGGCTGTACTGGGATACACTGGGCTGTACTGGGATACAATGGGCTGCACTGGGGTACACTGGGCTGTATTGGGATACACTGGGCTGCACTGGGGTACACTGGGCTGTATTGGGATACACTGGGCTGTACTGGGATACACTGGGCTGTACTGGGGTGCACTGGGCTGTACTGGGATACACTGGGCTGTACTGGGGTACACTGGGCTGTACTGGGATACACTGGGCTGTACTGGGGTACACTGGGCTGTACTGGGATACACTGGGCTGTATTGGGATACACTGCACTCTACTGGGGTACACTGGGCTGTACTGGGCTGCGCTGGGCTGTACTGGGGTACACTGGGCTGTACTGGGGTACACTGGGCTGTACTGGGATACACTGGGCTGTATTGGGATACACTGGGCTGTACTGGGATACACTGCACTCTACTGGGGTACACTGGGCTGCACTGGGGTACACTGGGCTGTACTGGGATACACTGGGCTGCACTGGGGTACACTGGGCTGTACTGGGATACACTGGGCTGTACTGGGATACAATGGGCTGCACTGGGGTACACTGGGCTGTATTGGGATACACTGGGCTGCACTGGGGTACACTGGGCTGTATTGGGATACACTGGGCTGTACTGGGATACACTGGGCTGTACTGGGGTGCACTGGGCTGTACTGGGATACACTGGGCTGTACTGGGGTACACTGGGCTGTACTGGGATACACTGGGCTGTACTGGGGTACACTGGGCTGTACTGGGATACACTGGGCTGTACTGGGGTACACTGGGCTGTATTGGGATACACTGCACTCTACTGGGGTACACTGGGCTGTACTGGGCTGCGCTGGGCTGTACTGGGGTACACTGGGCTGTACTGGGGTACACTGGGCTGTATTGGGATACACTGGGCTGTACTGGGGTACACTGGGCTGTATTGGGATACACTGCACTCTACTGGGGTACACTGGGCTGTACTGGGCTGCGCTGGGCTGTACTGGGGTACACTGGGCTGTACTGGGGTGCACTGGGCTGTACTGGGATACACTGGGCTGTACTGGGGTACACTGGGCTGTACTGGGATACACTGGGCTGTACTGGGGTACACTGGGCTGTACTGGGATACACTGGGCTGTACTGGGGTACACTGGGCTGTATTGGGATACACTGCACTCTACTGGGGTACACTGGGCTGTACTGGGCTGCGCTGGGCTGTACTGGGGTACACTGGGCTGTACTGGGGTACACTGGGCTGTATTGGGATACACTGGGCTGTACTGGGGTACACTGGGCTGTATTGGGATACACTGCACTCTACTGGGGTACACTGGGCTGTACTGGGCTGCGCTGGGCTGTACTGGGGTACACTGGGCTGTACTGGGGTACACTGGGCTGCACTGGGGTACACTGGGCTGCACTGGGTGTTCCTGGGCTGTACTGGGTGTTCCTGGGCTGTACTGGGCTGTACTGGGGTATACTGGGCTGTACTGGGGTACACTGGGCTGTATTGGGATACACTGGGCTGTACTGGGGTACACTGGGCTGCACTGGGTGTTCCTGGGCTGTACTGGGTGTTCCTGGGCTGTACTGGGGTACACTGGGCTGTACTGGGCTGTACTGGGGTACACTGGGATACACTGGGCTGCACTGGGATACACTGGGCTGTACTGGGATACACTGGGGTACACTGGGCTGTACTGGGGTACACTGGGCTGTACTGGGCTGTACTGGGGTACACTGGGATACACTGGGGTACACTGGGTGTTCCTGGGCTGCACTGGGTGCACCTCCCCCGCCGGTGCCGGTATCCCCACTGGGGGCGGCCCAGCGGGGGGGGGTTGGGCTCTGTGGGGCTCTTTGTGCTGGTTCAACCCCCCCTGCCTGGGACTGCGGGGAGGGGGCAGCGCAGCCCGGCCCTGGCACCCCCTGCACCCCCCCTGCACCCCCTGAGTGACCCCTGCATCCCCCTGCACCCCCCCGTACCCCCTGTGTGACCCCTGCACCCCCTGTGTGACCCCTGCACCCCCCTGCACCCCGTGTGACCCCTGCACCCCCCCTGCACCCCCTGAATGAGCCCTGCACCCCCCTGCACCCCCTGTGTGACCCCTGCACCCCCCCCTGCACCCCCTGAATGAGCCCTGCACCCCCCCTGCACCCCTGTATTACCCCTGCATCCCTCCTGTCCCCCCCCTGCATCCCTCCTCTGTGACCTCTGCACCCCCCCGTGTGACCCCTGCATCCCTCCTGTACCCCCCCCGCACCCCCCGCACCCCCATTCCTCCCTCCTGTGTCCCTCTTGCATCTCCCACATCCCCCTGCGTCCTCCCTGCACCCCCCTGCATCCCTTTTGCACCCCCTCTGTCCTTCCTGCGCCCCCCCCCGGAACCCCCTACATCTGCCCTGCATCCCTCCGGCCACCCCTGGAGCACCCTTTGCATCCCTCAGGCAGCTCCCTGCACCCTTGTGTCCCTTCTGCGTCCCCTATATCTGCCCTGCACCCCCCAGGACCCCCCAGCACCCCCCTGCATCCCCTCTACGTCCATCTATATCCCCGCAGCACCCCCCAGCACCCCCAAGCACCCCCCTGCATCCCCCCTACATCCCTCTATATCCCCCCTGCATCCCTCCTGCCTCCCTGGCCCGGGGGGGCTGCAGCCGGGACCCCCCCGATCCACCCCTGGGGGTGCTGCAGGGGTAGAGGGGCTGCGGGACGGTGCCGCTGGGTGCCCGCATGTGGGTGCCGGGGGGTGCGTGCAGGGGGGTGCCCCCTCGGGAAGCCCCTTCTGTGCCCCTCTCCCGTCAGTGCCCCGCTGCGTGCGGAGCATCCCTGGACCAGCCCCATTCTCCTGCCCCATCCTGCCCCATCCTCCTGCCCCATCCTGCCCCATCCTCCTGCCTCATCCTCCTGCCTCCATCCTCCTGCCCCATGCTCCTGCCCCATCCTGCCCCATCCTCCTGCCCCATCCTCCCCCATCCTCCTGCCCCATCCTGCCCCATCCTGCCCCATCCTCCTGCCCCATCCTCCTGCCTCCATCCTCCTGCCCCATGCTCCTGCCCCATCCTGCTCCATCCTGCCCCATGCTCCTGCCCCATCCTCCTGCCCCATCCTGCCCCATCCTCCTGCCTCCATCCTGCCCCATCCTCCTGCCCCATCCTGCCCCATCCTCCTGCCTCATCCTCCTGCCTCCATCCTCCTGCCCCATGCTCCTGCCCCATCCTGCCCCATCCTCCTGCCCCATCCTGCCCCATCCTCCTGCCTCATCCTCCTGCCTCCATCCTCCTGCCCCATGCTCCTGCCCCATCCTGCCCCATCCTCCTGCCCCATCCTCCCCCATCCTCCTGCCCCATCCTGCCCCATCCTGCCCCATCCTCCTGCCCCATCCTCCTGCCTCCATCCTCCTGCCCCATGCTCCTGCCCCATCCTGCTCCATCCTGCCCCATGCTCCTGCCCCCATTCTCCTGCCCCATCCTGCCCCATCCTGCCCCATCCTCCTGCCTTCATCCTCCTGCCCCATCCTGCCCCATCCTGCCCCATCCTCCTGCCCCATGCTCCTGCCCCATCCTGCCCCTGCCCCATCCTGCCCCATCCTCCTGCCCCATGCTCCTGCCCCATCCTGCCCCATGCTCCTGCCCCATCCTGCCCCATCCTGCCCCATGCTCCTGCCCCATCCTCCCTCCATCCTCCTGCCCCATCCTCCTGCCTCCATCCTGCCCCCTCCTCCTGCCCCCTCCTCCTGCCCCATCCTCCTGCAGCTCGGGTCAGGCTGCTCTCTCGTGGGCTGTGGCTGCAACCTGGGCCCCCCGGCCCCCCCAGCCCCTGGGATCTGCTGGGAGGAGCCGGATTCCAGCCGGTCCTGGAAGCATCAGGTGAGGAACATTCGCTGCCATCCATCGGGAAGCTCCTCGGGAGAGGAAGGTCCGGATTAGCGGGTTCGTGCCGGGAGGTGGTGGCAGAGCCCGCGGTGGGGCCTTCCCCTCCGCGCCCCCTGCCCCGAGGATTCCCCTTTTCCCTGTGAATCCCTTCCCTCCCCTCTGCGGAGCTGCTGATGTGGCTCCTGCCCAGCCCGGGGGAGGCTGCGGCTGGAGCAAGGAGTGGGTTAAGCGGGGGCTGTTTTGCCTTTGGCACCCCGATGTGAGCATCAGCACCCCTTCATGCTGCCGGGGGGTCTGGCACCCCAAGAAACACGGGCACCTTGAGCATCCCGAGAGCCCTGAGCACCCCAAGTCCCGTCCCCGTCCCCCCAGCATCCCCTGAGCATCCCAGGTACCCCAAATGCCCCATGCACCCCCTGCATCCTGGGTACCCCAAGAACCTCAAGTACCCCCCGAGAATCCCAAGCACTCTGGGCACCCATGAGCATCCCTGGTGCCCCAAGCATCCCAAGCACCCTGAGCACCCCAGGCACCCCCGATACCCCGAGCTCCCTGGGTACCTTGGGCACCCTGAGCACCCCAAGTACCTCAGGCACCTCATGCACCCCAAGTACCCCAGGTACCCCACGCATCCCAAGTACCCAAAACACCCCGGGCACCCTGAGCACCCCAAGTACCCCAGGTACCCCACGCATCCCAAGTACCCAAAACACCCTGGGCACCCTATGCACCCCAATTTCCTCAGGAACTCCAAGCATCCTGGGCACCCTGAGCACCCCAAGCACTCCAGGTTATCCGTGCATCCCTGGCTTCACCATGCACCCCAAGTTTCTCAGGCATTCTGGGCACCCCAAGCACCCCAGCACCCTGAGTACCCCAGGGTGTCCAGGCACCCCAAGCACCCTGAGCATCCCAAGCACCCTGAGCGTCCCAAGCACCCTGAGCATCCCAAGCACCCTGAGCATCACAAGCCTGCTCCTTACCCCTGCACCCCTAACACCCCGGAACAACCAGGCTGCACCCCCAAGCACAGCATCCCCATCACCCCCTCTCCCCTGTGCCGCGATGCCCCCATCCCGGCGCCCGCATCCCCGGGGGATGCTCACTGGGGCGCCCTCCCCACGCTGAGGACCAGAGGGTGCCGGATGCAGCTTGGGGTGCTCCCCACTGATGGCTTTGGTCCCCTCCTTGCGCCGCAGCGCCCGTGGCCCCGCGCTGTCCCCGGGGCCATTTTCGGGGTGGTTTTTCCCCACCTTTCCCTGTTTCCCAGCCCCAAAGCGGCTCCGGGGCACCGAGGCGAGGTTAACGCCGGGGGGCACCGGGAGCCACCGGCTCCGCCGCCCCTTCGCCCGCCTCCTTTCCCACCTCCCCGCTCCCATGGAACGGAGCATCCCGATTCACCCCGCAACATCCCAGGTCTTGCTCCCCGCCAGCCCCTCTGCATCCTTAGGGACCAGAGGGAAGGGTCCCCTCCATGGATCCTGCCTGACACCCCTCAGCCCCCTGCATCTGCACGGGGAGGGGTTTGTGCCCCCAACACTGAACGTCCCCATCGATGGGGTTTTTGTGCCCTCCCAAGCCCCATACATCCCCATCGATGGGGTTTTGTGCCTTCCCAAGCCCCATACATCCCCATCGATGGGGTTTTGTGCCTTCCCAAGCCCCATACATCCCCATCGATGGGGTTTTGTGCCTTCCCAAGCCCCATACATCCCCATCGATGGGGTTTTGTGCCTTCCCAAGCCCCATACATCCCCATCGATGGGGTTTTGTGCCCTCCCAAGCCCCATACATCCCCATCGATGGGGTTTTGTGCCTTCCCAAGCCCCATACATCCCCATCGATGGGGTTTTGTGCCCTCCCAAGCCCCATACATCCCCATCGATGGGGTTTTGTGCCCTCCCAAACCCCATACATCCCCATGGATGGGTTTTTGTGCCTTCCCAAGCCCCATACATCCCCCATCGATGGGGTTTTGTGCCTTCCCAAGCCCCATACATCCCCATGGATGGGGTTTTGTGCCTTCCCAAGCCCCATACATCCCCATCGATGGGGTTTTGTACCTTCCCAAGCCTCATACATCCCCATCGATGGGGTTTTGTGCCTTCCCAAGCCCCATACATCCTCATCGATGGGGTTTTGTGCCTTCCCAAGCCCCATACATCCCCATCGATGGGGTTTTGTGCCTTCCCAAGCCCCATACATCCCCATGGATGGGATTTTGCCCCCGAAATCCCACACATCCCCATAGATGGAAGTTGCCCCTAAGCCCTGAGCATCCCCATGGATGGGTTTTTGTGCCCTCCCAAGCCCCATACATCCCCATGGATGGGGTTTTCCCCACCTCTCCCTCTCAAACCTGAGCATCCCCATGGATGGGATTTTGCCCCTGGAATCCCCACATCCCCCTGGACAGCATTTTGCCCTCAAATTCCTTGTATCCCTATGAATGGGATTTAACCCCCAAATCTCACACATTCCCATGGGTGGGATTTTGCCCCCGAAATCCCACACATCCCCATAGATAGATGTTGATCCTAAGCTCTGAGCATCCCCATGGATGGGATTTTGCCCCCCAAATCCCACACATCCCCATGGATGGATGTTGCCCCCTAGATCCCACACATCCCCATGGATGGATGTTGCCCCCTAGATCCCACACATCCCCATGGATGGATGTTGCCCCCAAATCCCACACATCCCCATGGATGGGATGTTGCCCCCAAATCCCACACATCCCCATGGATGGGATGTTGCCCCCAAATCCCACACATCCCCATGGATGGATGCTGCCCCCCAAATCCCACACATCCCCATGAATGGGATTTTGCCCCCCAAATCCCACACATCCCCATGGATGGATGTTGCCCCCTAGATCCCACACATCCCCATGGATGGATGTTGCCCCCAAATCCCACACATCCCCATGGATGGATGCTGCCCCCCAAATCCCACACATCCCCATGGATGGATGCTGCCCCCAAATCCCACACATCCCCATGGATGGATGCTGCCCCCAAATCCCACACATCCCCATGTATGGATGCTGCCCCCAAATCCCACACATCCCCATGGATGGGATGCTGCCCCCAAATCCCACACATCCCCATGGATGGATGCTGCCCCCAAATCCCACACATCCCCATGGATGGGATTTTGCCCCCCAAATCCCACACATCCCCATGGATGGATGCTGCCCCCAAATCCCACACATCCCCATGGATGGATGTTGCCCCCCAAATCCCACACATCCCCATGGATGGATGCTGCCCCCAAATCCCACACATCCCCATGGATGGATGCTGCCCCCCAAATCCCACACATCCCCATGGATGGATGCTGCCCCCAAATCCCACACATCCCCATGGATGGATGCTGCCCCCAAATCCCACACATCCCCATGGATGGATGCTGCCCCCCAAATCCCACACATCCCCATGGATGGATGCTGCCCCCCCAAATCCCACACATCCCCATGGATGGATGCTGCCCCCCAAATCCCACACATCCCCATGGATGGATGCTGCCCCCAAATCCCACACATCCCCATGGATGGATGCTGCCCCCCAAATCCCACACATCCCCATGGATGGATGCTGCCCCCAAATCCCACACATCCCCAGGGATGGATGCTGCCCCCCCAAATCCCACACATCCCCATGGATGGATGCTGCCCCCAAATCCCACACATCCCCATGGATGGATGCTGCCCCCAAATCCCACACATCCCCATGGATGGATGCTGCCCCCCCAAATCCCACACATCCCCATGGATGGATGCTGCCCCCAAATCCCACACATCCCCATGGATGGATGCTGCCCCCAAATCCCACACATCCCCATGGATGGATGTTGCCCCCAAATCCCACACATCCCCATGGATGGATGTTGCCCCCAAATCCCACACATCCCCATGGATGGATGTTGCCCCCAAATCCCACACATCCCCATGGATGGATGCTGCCCCCTAGATCCCACACATCCCCATGGATGGATGCTGCCCCCCAAATCCCACACATCCCCATGGATGGATGTTGCCCCCCAAATCCCACACATCCCCATGGATGGATGCTGCCCCCCAAATCCCACACATCCCCATGGATGGATGCTGCCCCCCAAATCCCACACATCCCCATGGATGGATGTTGCCCCCAAATCCCACACATCCCCATGGATGGATGCTGCCCCCCAAATCCCACACATCCCCATGGATGGATGTTGCCCCCCAAATCCCACACATCCCCATGGATGGATGCTGCCCCCAAATCCCACACATCCCCATGGATGGATGTTGCCCCCAAATCCCACACATCCCCATGGATGGATGTTGCCCCCAAATCCCACACATCCCCATGGATGGATGCTGCCCCCCAAATCCCACACATCCCCATGGAGGGATGCTGCCCCCCCAAATCCCACACATCCCCATGGATGGATGCTGCCCCCCCAAATCCCACACATCCCCATGGATGGATGCTGCCCCCAAATCCCACACATCCCATGGACGGACGTTGCCCCTAAGCCCTGCGCACCCCCATGGATGAGCTTTCCCCCCCCATCCCCTCCCCCTCCCCCCGGCTGTGACCCCCCCCATTCATCCCCATCGATGCCGCTTTGCGCATCCCCACGGCTGGAATCCCCCCCCCTCCCCCCCGCGTGGCTCTGCCCCACCCCCATCGCTACCTTTTGCCCTCCCCTCCCCCCCCCGGGTCCGGCAGGAAGCGGGGGAGGGGCGGGGGGGGGGAGGGGCCGCGCTCCTGCATCCCGGGGCTGATGCGCGCTGACAGCGGCCGCGCCGGGGTCACGCTCCGGTCAACCGTGCACGAGCCTGGGGGGAGGGGGGGGAGGGGGGGGGGGCACCCCCCGGTGAGGTGCCCGGGGGAGGGGGGAGGGGGGGGATGCAGGGAATGGGGGCAATGGAGCAGCGGGCGGGACGGGACGGGACCCATAGCGCTGTGGGGCGGGGCTGCTGTGCCCGGCGTGTGCCCGTGGGGAGGTACGGGGGATCCCTATGGGGTTCTAGGGGAGCCCAGTGTGTCCCTATAGGGCAGTAGAGGAGCCAAAGGGATCCCTATGGAGTTCTAGGGGAGCCCATGGGGTGGCAGAGGAGCCAAAGGGATCCCTATGGGGTTCTAGGGGAGCCCAGTGTGTCCCTATAGGGTGGTAGAGGAGCCAAAGGGATCCCTATGGAGTTCTAGGGGAGCCCATGGGGCGGTAGGGGAGCCAAAGGGATCCCTATGGGGTTCTAGGGGAGCCCAGTGTGTCCCCATGTGGTGCTAGGGGAGCCAAAGGGATCCCTATGGGGTTCTAGGGGAGCCCAGTGTGTCCCTATAGGGCAGTAGAGGAGCCAAAGGGATCCCTATGGGGTTCTAGGGGAGCCCAGTGCATCCCATGGGGCTGCAGAGGAGCCAAAGGGATCCCTATGGAGTTCTAGGGGAGCCCATGGGGCGGTAGGGGAGCCAAAGGGATCCCTGTGGGGTTCTAGGGGAGCCCAGTGTGTCCCCATGTGGTGCTAGGGGAGCCAAAGGGATCCCTATGGGGTTCTAGGGGAGCCCAGTGTGTCCCTATAGGGCAGTAGAGGAGCCAAAGGGATCCCTATGGGGTTCTAGGGGAGCCCAGTGTGTCCCCATGGGGTGGCAGAGGAGCCAAAGGGATCCCTATGGGGTTCTAGGGGAGCCCAGTGCACCCCCATGGGGCTGCAGAGGAGCCAAAGGGATCCCTATGGGGTTCTAGGGGAGCCCAGTGTGTCCCTATAGGGTGGTAGAGGAGCCAAAGGGATCCCTATGGAGTTCTAGGGGAGCCCATGGGGTGGCAGAGGAGCCAAAGGGATCCCTATGGGGTTCTAGGGGAGCCCAGTGTGTCCCTATAGGGCAGTAGAGGAGCCAAAGGGATCCCTATGGGGTTCTAGGGGAGCCCAGTGTGTCCCCATGGGGTGGCAGAGGAGCCAAAGGGATCCCTATGGGGTTCTAGGGGAGCCCAGTGCACCCCCATGGGGCTGCAGAGGAGCCAAAGGGATCCCTATGGGGTTCTAGGGGAGCCCAGTGTGTCCCTATAGGGTGGTAGAGGAGCCAAAGGGATCCCTATGGAGTTCTAGGGGAGCCCATGGGGTGGCAGAGGAGCCAAAGGGATCCCTATGGAGTTCTAGGGGAGCCCATGGGGCGGTAGGGGAGCCAAAGGGATCCCTATGGGGTTCTAGGGGAGCCCAGTGTGTCCCCATGGGGTGGTAGAGGAGCCAAAGGGATCCCTATGGGGTTCTAGGGGAGCTCAGTGTGTCCCTATAGGGCAGTAGAGGAGCCAAAGGGATCCCTATGGGGTTCTAGGGGAGCCCAGTGTGTCCCTATAGGGCAGTAGAGGAGCCAAAGGGATCCCTATGGGGTTCTAGGGGAGCCCAGTGCATCCCATGGGGCTGCAGAGGAGCCAAAGGGATCCCTATGGAGTTCTAGGGGAGCCCATGGGGCGGTAGGGGAGCCAAAGGGATCCCTGTGGGGTTCTAGGGGAGCCCAGTGTGTCCCCATGTGGTGCTAGGGGAGCCAAAGGGATCCCTATGGGGTTCTAGGGGAGCCCAGTGTGTCCCTATAGGGCAGTAGAGGAGCCAAAGGGATCCCTATGGGGTTCTAGGGGAGCCCAGTGTGTCCCCATGGGGTGGCAGAGGAGCCAAAGGGATCCCTATGGGGTTCTAGGGGAGCCCAGTGCACCCCCATGGGGCTGCAGAGGAGCCAAAGGGATCCCTATGGGGTTCTAGGGGAGCCCAGTGTGTCCCCATGGGGTGGTAGAGGAGCCAAAGGGATCCCTATGGGGTTCTAGGGGAGCTCAGTGCATCCCATGGGGCTGCAGAGGAGCTCCTCACTTCTCCATTGGGCTCTAGGGGAGCCCATGAGGTGCTGGAGGAGCCCAACACATCCCCATGGGGTGGCACAAGAGCCCCCCCCATGCCCCTGCCCCACACCGGCCCCATGCAGTGCCCCAAGGTCCCCAGCCCATGGAGGGATCCCATGGGGGGCACAAGAGGTGGCGGGACCATGGGTGGATCCATGGCAAGGACACAGGGACACAGGGACACAAGGACACAGGGATACAGGGATAAAGGGATACAGGGACACCGGGACACAGGGACACAGGGACACAGGGACACAGGAACACAGGGATACAGGGATACAGGGACACAGGGACACAGGGACACAGGGATAAAGGGACACAGGGACACAGGGACACAGGGATACAGGGATACAGGGACACAGGGACACAGGGACACAGGGATAAAGGGACACGGACACAGGGACACAGGGATACAGGGATAAAGGGACACAGGGATACAGGGATAAAGGGATACAGGGATACAGGGATACAGGGATAAAGGGACACAGGGACACAGGGATACAGGGACACAGGGATAAAGGGACACAGGGATACAGGGATAAAGGGATACAGGGATACAGGGATACAGGGATAAAGGGACACAGGGACACAGGGATACAGGGATAAAGGGACACAGGGATACAGGGATAAAGGGATACAGGGATACAGGGATACAGGGATAAAGGGACACAGGGACACAGGGATACAGGGACACAGGGACACAGGGATACAGGGACACAGGGATAAAGGGACACAGGGACACAGGGATACAGGGATACAGGGACACAGGGATACAGGGATAAAGGGATACAGGGATACAGGGATACAGGGATAAAGGGACACAGGGACACAGGGATACAGGGACACAGGGATAAAGGGACACAGGGATACAGGGATAAAGGGATACAGGGATACAGGGATACAGGGATAAAGGGACACAGGGACACAGGGATACAGGGATAAAGGGACACAGGGATACAGGGATAAAGGGATACAGGGATACAGGGATACAGGGATAAAGGGACACAGGGACACAGGGATACAGGGACACAGGGACACAGGGATACAGGGACACAGGGATAAAGGGACACAGGGACACAGGGATACAGGGATACAGGGACACAGGGATACAGGGACACAGGGATACAGGGACACAGGGATAAAGGGACACAGGGACACAGGGACACAGGGATACAGGGATACAGGGATAAAGGGACACAGGGATACAGGGACACAGGGACACAGGGATACAGGGATACAGGGACACAGGGATACAGGGACACAGGGATACAGGGACACAGGGACACAGGAGGGGGTGGGAACGAGGGCCCCCCATGACCCCCCAGTCTCTGTCCCTGGGGGCCGGGAGCTCCGCTTGCCCCCTGCAGGGATTCCCGGGGCCGGGAGCTGCCTGATCCCGCTTAGCGCCGGGCTTGGAGGCCCCTGAGGGCACCCGGAGGCTCCGTGCTACGGTTGGGGATTCTCTGATGGCTGCTATGGCTCAGACCCGCCCCCGCACCCATCGGGGTGGACACCCCAGCATCCCCCCCGAGACCTCATCCGCGGGTCCACCCCCATTCCCAGCGCATCCCCATGGATGCAGGGGCTTGGGGATGCACCGGTTCTACCCCCCCCCCCCAAGCCCCATGGGACCCCCAGGTGCCAGCCCCACGGTGCCCCCGGCTCCCTCAGTGCCCTGGAATGCAATCCATGGAATGCGGACCCACATGGAGGGGGGGGCACCAGCACCGCGGCCCTGCCACGTGCAGCCCCACACGTGTGGGGCTATGGACACACGTGGGGAAACTGAGGCACGGGGGGGGGGGGGTAAAGGCACCCAAAGGGGGGCTGGGATGGGATAAAGGGGGGGCCGCAGGGGGGCCCCGTCCTGGGGGATCCCCCCCCATCCCTGTGCAGAGGTAACGGCACTGGGGGTGGGCTCTGCCCCTGTTAATGTGCTGAGCCCCCCCCCGGTAAGGGGGGAGAGGAGGGAATGGAGGGGAAGGGGGGGGCTGGGAATTGCTGAGTCAGCAAAAGCAGCTGGAAGGGGTTGGGGATGGGGATGGGAACCTGAAGGGGAGGGTGCCTGGGGGAGACAGGATCTGTCCCCATCCCAATCCCCATCCCCATTTCCATCCCCATCCCCATCCCCATTCCCTTTCCCATCCCTATCCCCATTTCCATCCCCTTTCCCATCCCTATCCCCATTTCCATCCCCATCCCCTTTCCCATCCACATCCCCATCCCCATTTCCAGCCCCATCCCCATCCCCATCCCTCTCATCCTGGTTGGATCTGGGATGGGGGAAGCCATCACCACCAGCATGGAGATAAGGTGGGGAGGTCCCGGGGACCACAGCCCCCCCCTGTGCTGTGTCCCCGTGTCCCCCCATAGCCCCTCTGCCACCTCCCCATCCCCTCCGCAGGCACCTGGCTGGACTGGAAGGTGGCAGAGCTGGGGGCCAAAATTCCACCAACAGTCCCCTTCCAATGGGAATGGGGACAGGGATTAGGGTGGGAGCAGCCTGAGACAGCCCGGGCTGAGCATGGGGGGGGGGGGGGGGGGCTGGAGAAATGGAGGGGGGATGGATGGGGGATGAATGGGGAATGGATGGATGGATGGATGGATGGATGGATGGATGGATGGATGGGGAATGGATGGATGGATGGAGGGATGGATGGATGGATGGATGATGGATGGATGGATGGAGGGATGGATGGGGAATGGATGGATGGATGGATGGATGGATGGATGGATGGATGGATGGATGATGGATGGATGGATGGAGGGATGGATGGGGAATGGATGGATGGATGGATGGATGGATGGATGGATGGATGGATGATGGATGGATGGATGGAGGGATGGATGGGGAATGGATGGATGGATGGATGGATGATGGATGGATGGATGGATGGATGGATGGATGGATGGATGATGGATGGATGGATGATGGATGGGTGGAGGGAGGGATGGATGGATGATGGATGGATGGGGAATGGATGGATGGATGGATGGATGGATGGATGGATGGATGGATGATGGATGGATGGATGGAGGGATGGATGGGGAATGGATGGATGGATGGATGGATGATGGATGGATGGATGGATGGATGGATGGATGGATGGATGGATGATGGATGGATGGATGATGGATGGGTGGATGATGGATGGATGGATGGAGGGATGGATGGATGATGGATGGATGGGGAATGGATGGATGATGGATGGATGATGGATGGATGGATGGATGGATGGATGGATGGATGGATGGATGGATGGATGATGGATGGATGGATGATGGATGGGTGGATGGATGGATGGTGGATGGATGGATGGATGGATGGATGGATGATGGATGGATGGATGATGGATGGGTGGATGATGGATGGATGGATGGATGGATGGATGGATGGATGGATGGATGGATGATGGATGGATGGGGAATGGATGGATGGATGATGGATGGATGAATGGAAGGATGGATGGATGGAGGGATGAACAGGAGATGGATGTAGGGATGGATGGACGGATGGATGAACAGGAGATGAACGGATGGAGGGATGGATGGAGGGACAGACAGACAATGGGCTCCATAGGAGCAAGCAGCAGCACCTACCACTCAGATGGACTCTGGGAATGGTGAGGGGTTATGGATCCAGAGGGATGCAGCCGGGCACCGGGAAGGACAAACGGATGAGGTCCTGGCCCGTGCCTTGTTCCGCTGCGCTGGGTGCCGACGGCATTGGGGTGGCCGTGTCCTGAGCCACACCGGACCGCAATGGGGACGGAAGCTCAGGATGGGTGCTCCAGGTCACCCCAGACCCCATCCCAACGTCTCCCATCCATGGTTCAGGCTCCATCCCCCCTGTAGCCCCCGACCCCCATCCCGCTGCTCACCAGCCTCCTCCATGCCGGCTCAGCACCGCTCCCATTCCCGACGGCCGGCAGCGGGATGGATCCGGAGCCCCGGAACACATCAGATCCCTTCCAGGATCAGCGCTTCCGCGTGGCGCCGTGGGCGGCAGAGCAGGAGAAACCCATTCCCGGGCACCAGGGTGGGAATTTCATCCCTCCTCTGCCTCCAGTGCCTCCCACATGGGTCCTGCAGCGGGTGATCCCGGCGCCCATGGCATGCTCAGGGTGGTGAAGCTCATGAAGCCGGCATCATCCCATGCTCCCGTGCTTCCATGTCCATTCTCCACCCCATGCGTGTCCAGGACGCACAGCAGCTCCAGGGCTGGGTGCTCCACGGGTGTCCAATGGGATCAGGGTGTCCTGGAGCATTCCCAGCACCCTCACCCCCTTCCCGGCTGCCTGTGGCAGGGCTCAGCGGATGCTCCGGGTGGGAATGGCTGGGTCTCACCCCAAGCCCAAGCGCCTCCCATGCGCCCCGGCTCCGGTTCCAGCCGATGCCATCGCTTTTCCTGCTTGGATCCAAGGCAACGGAGCCACCACCAAGGGGGGACGGGCCTGGGGAGGACCCCCGAGCTGGGTGCTGGGATGCTGCCGGCATCACCCCGCCGTGTCCCAGCGCCCATGGGGACCTCGCTCTCCCATCCCATGGGACACAGCAGGGCCCCGTGCGGCTCCTGGCCCCGGTGCTGTCCCCAGACAGGCTGGTGCCACCGGCCCTAATGAGGGCACAGGGGCGGTGGGCTCGGGGGCTGCTCACTCCCCCCCCCCCCGCAGCTTAACCCTTCCCCTGCCGCTCCCCTCTGGGTCGCTTTGGGGCTCTATGGGGGCTCCCTCTGCCCCCTGCCCCCTGTGCTGGTGTTGGGGGGTCCCAGATGCAGCCCCCCCCCCCGGCTCCCCCCCCGTAAAGCACTCAGGAAGGATGCGGGTGACCCAGAGCATCTTTGTCCCCCCGAGCTGGGGTGGTCACGGGCCCTGTCCCAATGGGTCCCTCTGCAGCTCCCCATGGCCATGGGGCACCCCCAGCCGTGGGAAGGGTGGTCCCTGATGGGGCAGAGGGTAGCCCCCAGCTTCAGGTGCTCCGAAGCCCAGGGGAGCCCTACGAGGACTGGGGATGAAGAGGGGGGAAGGTGATCCTGGGCTCCGTTGGTGTCACCATCACCAGGCACCCCTGGACCAGGGAGCGTGGGGTGGCCTGGTCTGTGCTGCCATGGGAACCAGCCCCACGTGGGGACACCTCTGCCCATCTCTGTCCTGTCACCCCATTGTGTTATGGTCCTTTCTCACCTCCTCCTTCCTGCCCTGTCTGCCCTCACCTCCATTGTATGTTTGTCCATCCATCATCCATCCATCCATCCATCCACCATCCATCCATCCATCCATCATCCATCCCTCCATTTATCCATTTATCCATTATCCATCCATCCATCCATCCATCCATCCATCCATCCATCCATCCATCCATCATCCATCCCTCCATTTATCCATTTATCCATCCATCCATCATCCATCCATCCATCATCCATCCATCCTCTCCATCCATCCATCCATCCTCTCCATCCATCATCCATCCCTCCATCATCCATCCATCCTCTCCATCCATCCATCATCCATCCATCCATCCATCCATCCATCCATCCATCCACCATCCATCATCCATCCATCCATCCATCATCCATCCATCCATCCATCCACCATCCATCATCCATCCATCCATCCATCATCCATCCATCCATCCATCCACCATCCATCATCCATCCATCCATCCATCATCCATCCATCCATCCATCCATCCATCCATCCATCATCCATCCCTCCATCATCCATCCATCCTCTCCATCCATCCATCATCCATCCATCATCCATCCATCATCCATCCATCCATCATCCATCCATCCATCCATCCATCATCCATCCATCCATCATCCATCCATCCATCCATCCATCCATCCCTCCATCATCCATCCATCCTCTCCATCCATCCATCATCCATCCATCCATCCATCCATCCATCCATCCATCCATCCATCCACCATCCATCATCCATCCATCCATCCATCATCCATCCATCATCCATCCATCCATCCATCCATCCATCCATCCATCCATCCATCCATCCATCCATCCATCCACCCCATCATCCTCTGCATCCATCTTCCCTTCTCCCTCATCCTTCCTGCCTGCCTGCCCCGTGTCCATCCACCCGCCTGCCTTTTTGCCTCCCTCCTCCCTCCCCTCCCCCCCTCCATCCTTGTTATCTCTCCACGCCTCCACCTTCCCACCCCTCCCTCTCCTCTCTACCCCCCCCCATCACCCCAGAACAAGACCTCGGCCCCCATCCTCATCCCATCCCCATCCTCATCCCACCCCTATCCCCATCCTCATCCCACATCATCTAATCCCATCCCATCCCATCCCTTCCCATTCCATCCCATTCTATCCCTACCCCCATCTCATCCCATCCCCATCCTCATCCCACCCCTATCCCCATCCTCATCCCACATCATCTAATCCCATCCCATCCCATCCCTTCCCATTCCATCCCATTCTATCCCTACCCCCATCTCATCCCATCCCCATCCTCATCCCACCCCTATCCCCATCCTCATCCCACATCATTTAATCCCATCCCTTCCCATTCCATCCCTATCCCCATCTCATCCCATCCCCATCCTCATCCCATCCCTATCTCCATTCCATTCCATCCCATCCCACCCCGTCCCATCCCTATCCCCATTCCATTCCATTCCATCCCACCCCATCCCATCCCTATCTCATCCCATCCCCATCTCTTCCCATCCCATCCCCATCCCCATATCATCCTATCCCCATCTTGTCCCATCCCATCCCTATCCCCATCTCATCCCATCCGTATCCTCCCTCCATCCCCATCCCCATCCCCATCCTATCCCATTCCATTCCATTCCATCACCATCCCTATCCCATCCCTACCTCTATTCCCATCCCCGGGGCTCCCCGGGACCACGGGAAAAGAAGGTCCATGCTGGAGGGCGGGCACAAGGACCCGGGGCGGGTGGAGGGGCGGGGCAAGGACCGGGGGAGGCGGGGAGAGGCGGAGCTGGTAGGTGGGGGCGTGGCTTAAGGGAGACTCCGCCTCCAACGGGCGTGTCCTCTGAGGGGAAGGGCGTTGCCTATGGGGGCGTGGCCTGGGCGGGGGGCGTGGCCCGGCCGCGATGGAGGCGCTGTTCGGTGGCGTGGAGGGGTGAGAGCGGCCGCGCCGCGGGCGGGGCCCCCCCCGTGCCCGGTACCCCGGTATCCGGTACCCCCATATCCGGCACCCCCGTGCCCGGTACCCCCGTGCCCCGGTATCCTCTGTATCCGGTACCCCCGTACCTGGTACCCCCGTGCCCGGGTACCCCCGTGCCCCGGTACCCCCCGCATCCGGTACCACCCGTACCCGGTACCCGCCGTGCCCCAGTACCCCTGTACCCCCATATCCAGTACCCCCGTGCCCCTACCCCCCGTATCCGGTACCACCCGTACCCGGTACCCCCCGTACCCGGTAACCCCGTGCCCTGTACCCCGTGCCCGGGTTCCCCCCGTATCCCGTACCCCCCTACCCCGGTACCTCCGTGCCCGGTGCCCCCGTACCCCCCGTATCCGGTACCCCCGTACCCGGTACCCGCCGTGCCCCGGTACCCCCGTGCCCCGGTACCCCCATATCCAGTACCCCCGTACCCCCCGTACCCGGTAACCCCGTGCCCGGTACCCCTGTGCCCGGGTTCCCCCCGTATCCCGTACCCCCCTACCCCGGTACCTCCGTGCCCGGTGCCCCCGTACCCCCCGTATCCGGTACCCCCGTACCCGGTACCCGCCGTGCCCCGGTACCCCCGTGCCCCGGTACCCCCATATCCAGTACCCCCGTACCCCCCGTACCCGGTAACCCCGTGCCCGGTACCCCCGTGCCCGGGTTCCCCCCGTATCCCGTACCCCAGTACCCCGGTAACCCCGTACCTGGTACCCCCCGTACCCGGTAACCCCGTGCCCGGTACCCTCGTACCCGGGTACCCCCCGTATCCCGTACCCTCGTACCCGGGTACCCCCCGTATCCCGTACCCCCGTGCCCGGGTACCCCCCGTATCCAATACACCCTTGCCCTGGTACCCCCCGTACCCGGTACCCCCGTGCCCGGGTCCCCCCTGTATCCGATACCCCCGTGACCCGGTCCCTCGGAGCGGGGCTACAGCTGGGTCCGCCCCTCATGCCCGGTGCAGGATGAGGCCGGGGCCCGAGGTCAATGGGGCGGGATGGGGGGGGTCAGGAGCTCCGCCCCCCCACAACACCAGGGACCCCGTCCTGGGGAGCGTCCCCCCCCAGGGCCCCAGTTCTAATCCCACACCCGCCCCATCCATGGGCCCCCTCCAGGGACCGCATCCTGGTCCCAGCACCCCCAGGGACCCCAAATCCCACAGGCCCATCCTGATGTCGTCGTCCCCCCCCCCCCAGCATCCCCAGGTGCTGGTGTGGGGGCCGCAGGGGGCCCCTGGGGGGTGCAGATCAGGGCGATGGGGCTCAGCAGGGTCCCCTGCGCCCCGGAATGGGGGGTGCAGGGGTGATACCGGCAGCGTCCCCCCCTCTGCAGGGGGGGCACCCACTCCACCGTGGTGGTGGTGTCCGGTGATGGCCGGATCCTGGCTGAGACCGAGGGACCCTGCACCAACCACTGGGTGAGCCCGGGGGGGGGGACACGGTAATGGGGGGTGGCCCTGGGTGCCCCCAGGGTGCTCGGGTGGGATGGAGCCAGCAGAGAAGGGGGCGGGTGTTGCCGACAGCTCATGGATGGGGGTGATGCTCTGGGGATGGAGTTTGGGGCTGGGATTGGGATTTGGGGGGGGTTCAGTGTCCCCCTTGTGTCTCAGCTCATTGGCTCTGAGCAGCTTTGGGGATGGAGTTTGGGGCTAGGATTGGGATAGGGGGGGGGGGGATTCAGTGTGTCCTCCCTTTATCTCTCAGCTCATCAGATCCAATGAGATGTAGGGATGGAGTTTGGGATTGGGACTGGGGGGCTCAGTGTGTCCCCCCTGTGTCTCAGGTTATTGTTTCCAATGAGATCTAGGGATGGGGATTGGGGTCTTGGTGTGTCCCCCCTGTCTCTCAGGTCAGTGTCTCCAATGAGATGTAGGGATGGGGATTGGGGTCTCGGTGTGTCCCCCCCATCTCTCAGGTCAGTGTCTCCAATGAGATGTAGGGATGGGGATGGGGATTGGGGTCTCGGTGTGTCCCCCCCATCTCTCAGGTCAGTGTCTCCAATGAGATGTAGGGATGGGGATTGGGGTC
>NW_026892734.1:0-24570 GCF_033815535.1 Pezoporus flaviventris | reverse complement strand
GCTAGGAGCCGGCACCGTGAGCCTGCTTAGGCCTTGTTCTTATCACGGTCCCCCTTCACCACCAAAACAAGGTCTGAGAAGCTTTTGCAGCCTGGCCGGTTTCTAGATTTTTTTCTTCTTTTTGCAATAGAAAACTAAGAAACGCTGTCATTCTTTGCCTTAAATAATCCAGTTTGGCTGTTCAGAAAGAAAGCCCAGCACGGCAGAGCCGTGAAATCTCTACAATGGTATTACGAGGCACATCAAGACTTCCGTGTCTCCAACGCAGAACTAACGCATTACGGTCACTGCTCAGACGTTTGCTGTTTACACACATACGTACACACATCACACACACCCCGGAAGCCCCGAGGAGGTTGGCTGCGCGCGCTTAATCTAAGGTTTCAAGGCTAACATCCTACACGAGGCAGGACCGCTCCCATCCCTCGGCAGCCAACTTTGCGCGACTTGCACCGCCAAAGGGATATCACGCGGCAAACGTCTGCGGCCTACGCCAAGCGCGTTCCCGTCAGAGGCCCTCCTCTACGCGCGCGCGCACACGGCACGGTGGGGCTGGGAACCGAGGCGAGCCGGACAGCACCAGCAACCCAGTACGCGCCGCGACAGCCGGGGACGGGGGCGGCGCACCGAAAAAGCGCGACGGTTTAGGGACGGTGCAGTAGAGAGCGCAACATCCCAGAGAGGCCCCGTCCGTCCCTCCAGCCACCCGCAGCAACGCCGCCACCCGCCCTGCCCCGCTCCAGGGCACCCACCGCGCAACGGGTCCTCGGCTCAGGGAGCCTGCGAGCGCGGGGGCAGCGGGAGTGGGAGCGGAGAAGGAAGAGGAACCGCGCACAGAGCAAAGCCGGGGCTACCCCCACCTCCTCATTCCCCTCGTCCTCGTAGATGACGCTGGCGGGGAAGCGTCTTGCCGATGAACTTTCCGAAGACAGTAGCGGCGCCACCGGGCCACGCGGCCCGCGCCCCGACAATCTCGATTGCCACCACAAAGCCCTTTGTCGCCCCCGCGCTTCCTCCGCTCGGCCAGGCCCTCCGCAGAGCCCATTGGACCGCCAAATCGCCGCCGGCCGATCCCGCGCTTCGATTGGCTGCCTCGCCTGCCGTTTTCGCTTGTCCCCGCCCCCTTGGCGGATCAGCCCTCGTCGACATGCTGCTTACAGGGGCTCAGGGAGTTTGCGCGCCCTTGGGGCGCCGAAGGAGAACACACCGGGCGAGGCCGCGCAGGGGTCTGCGCCGTGTAGTGCTGCGACCCTGTGGGCGGGAAACGAGGCCTCCGAAGAGGCTCCTGTAGCTAGAACTACTGGCTCCTCGTATTTATTACCGCATCGACTCCACCCCAAACGTGCCCGTGGCTTTTTGGTGCTGCTCCTTCCAGTCAAATGACTGCTTCTGCCGGGGCGGGCCTTAACTTTTAGGAACATTTCGCAGAACCAACAGAACTTGCTCTGAATTGCTCCCTGAAAGCCCCGCTTCAATTGCAGGCGCTTCTAAGATGCACGCCTCCCGGGAGAAAAGAAAGCACAAATAAAATACAAAGCGCGTGTTCAGCACTGGTGGCTCGAGGGCCGATCGAGAGAGGCTTTGTGCTGACCTGGGTAGGAGGCTTTTACAAAAAGAGGCAGCGCCCCCAAAGCTGCCCGAGGGTGCCCTGCATCCCTGGGGAATAGCGAGCAATTTGATTGGGTACTGCAGCTTCTATAACCCCTGCTTTCCTCTCTATCGGGCTAAGGATATCCTTAGCCGCCTTTGCGGCAAGGCCACGTTGTCGGCTCACGTTCAACTTGGTGTCCACCAGGACCGCCCCCCCCCTTTCCTGCAAAGCTGCTTTCCAGCCAGTCGGCTTCCAGCATATACCGGTGCGTGGGGCTGTTCCACCCCAGGTGCCGGACTCGTGCATGTTCAGGCTCCTCAGGCGGTCTCGAACCGGGTCGTTTCCCACGATGGGAGGGACTTTGTTCCCCCAGTCCCTGCCTTGAGGTTCAGGGACTTGAGGCACTTGGGAACAGTGATTGCCAGTGAAAACGGAGGGAAAAAAAATCGTTGAGTACCCCGCTCAGCCTTCTCCTCGGTGCTTGTCACTAGATCATCTCCTGTCTTACCTACTGGAGGGGGGTGGGTCCTTGCTTCCACCCTCTGCAGGCTTCCTTTTTGCGCTTGAGTTTGCCCAGGAGCTCCTCGCTCATCCACATGGGCCTCCCGGCATTTTGGCCAGACTTCCTGCTCCTTGGGATGGACCAACTCCTGAGCTTGGAGGAGGTGACCCTCCAATACGAACCAGCTTTCTTGGGCCCCTCTTCCCCCCAGGGCCTTATCCCATGGGACGCTTCCAAGCAGATGCCTGAAGAGGCCAGAGTCAGCTCTCCTCCAGTGCAGGGGTGCGAGCTTGCCTTTTCACCCTCCTCTCGAGAGCCTGAACTCCACCATCTCACGATCACTGCAGCCAAGGTTGCCTTTGCACCCCCAACAAGCCCCTCCTTGTTGGCCTGTAGGAGGTCCAGCAGAGCACCTCTCCTCGTTGGCCCCTCTATCGCTTGGGTGAGGAAGTTGTCGTCGACACGCTCCAGGAACCTCCTAGATTGCTTATGCCCCGCTGTGTTGTCCCTCCAGCCAATACCGTGAGGACCAGGGCCTGCGAACGCGAGGCTGCTCTTGTTTGTCTTTAGGGGGCCTCACCCGCTTGCTCTTCCTGGTCGGGCGGCCTATACCCGACACCCGCAACAATGCCACCCTCACCCCTCTTCTCTTCCATCCTTACCCATAAGCTCTCGGTCGGCTCATCAGGCCTCCCCAGGCAGGGCGCCATGCAGTCCAGCTGTTCTCTTACCTAAAAGGGCCGCTCCCCCTCCTCATTTCCCCACCCTGTCCTTCCTAAAGAGTCACAGGAGCCATCCCACCACGCCTTCGTGATCCCAACGAGATCGTAGCCCTGCAACCGCACATGCATCTCCGGCTCCTCACGCTTATTCCCCATACTGCGTGCGATCGCGTACAGGCACTTCAGAGAGGCACCCCAGCATGTTGGCTCCCTAGAAAGGGCTTTGGGGACTTCTCCAAAACGCCGCCTCGTAGGCGCTTCTTTGCTTACATGCAAATGCTGGAGGTGACCTGCTGCCTGGAACCAGCCGTGTCTGCCACAGGGCAGACCCTGACCTCCTCTGGCAGAGGCGGCCACCCCTGGAGCACTGTGTCCGGTTCTGGTCACCGCAATTCAAACAAAGATGCAGACAGACTGGAGAGGGTCCCGAGGAGGGCCACAAAGATGATTAAAGGGCCAGACAACCTGCCCTGTGAGCAAAGAATGAAGGAGTTGGGTCTTTTTTCCCTTGGAGAAGAGAAGGCTCGGGGGGGGGGGGGGGGACGGGACACGGGGACGACACAACACACCTCAGCAGAGTCTTCCACTACTTAAAGGGGAGGCTACAAAAAGAGGACAGAGGCACTCTCTTCTCAAGGAGCCACATAGAGACGACAGGTACAAGTCTGTGCCAGGAGAGAGGTTTCATCTCCATACAAGACAAACTTGGGGTTTGCGTTCGGGTTGTTTTGGTTTTTTTTTAATCAGTGAGAACCATCAACCACTGGAACAACGTCCCCAGGGATGCGGTAGACTCCCCAGCGCTGGGGGGGGGGGGGGGGCTGTTTTAATAACCCTTTGCTCTCTCCAACGCTGCCTGTGAGGAGAGACATCAATTCCACCAGGCACCACAGGCTTCCAAAACCGACGGTAATCACCCAGTCCCTCTGAATGTACAAGCCATACCAGCTTCTTCAAAATTCCCCTGCCCCCGGAAGTAGGAACACCTCCTAAATACCTTAGGGAGTTTGCACAGACAGAACAATCGATGTTACCTAGCTCAATCGTTCAGTAAGCAAGCGCTGCATTGCACTCCGCTTCGCTGCACCCGTGCGGTGTCAAGGAAACATCCTATATCAGTTTCCATCGCCTCCCGGGAAAGCTTAAATCAAGGTCAAGTCCTCGGGTTGCTTACGTGCCAGCGTCACCAAACTTAACCTGATCACCGAAAAGAAAAAAAGAAAGATGAAGTTTGCCGTCTCCCTGTCATGTACTTTTGGTTTGGGTCTGGCGGGGACGGCGGCAACTTTCCCCGTAGCAGCCCTCATAGTGCTGCGCTTGGTAGTTGTAGCTAGAAGGGCTTTGATAACACAGCAGTGTTTTGGCTACTGCTGAGCAGTGCTCCCACAGCATGGAGGCTGTCTCTCCAACCACCCTTTCCCCCAGCATCCGGTAAGCCGGGGGTGGGCAAGACGTTGGGAGGGGACAGAGCCAGGACAGCTGACCCAAACTGACAAATTCCACAACTGTCCACTGTGCTATGGAAGCAGCAAAGCTGCCATTCAGGCCAATTGTTTTCTCCTACCATATATACCCCTCCTCACCAGAAAAGGGATATCAACGGGGCCTTACTACACAGCCATTCATCGAGTGCTCCAACAGGAATCGGATGCTCCCAGCACACTGCACCGTGATGAAACCGCCCTTGTACGGCCGGCCTGCCTCTAGCGTCGCATACAGTCTTCTCTAGAGGTTCAGCAGCAGCCTACACTGGCTGTATGCACACTTGCATCCCACTTCCCAAAAAGCTAAGAGATTGCACCCAACAAGACGCAGGAGACTGCTGTGCGGTTCCCCTGTCACGCTTCAAATGACTGGGCAAATCACTATCTATCTACGCAACACTGTTAACAGACCGAAACATTCCACATGCTTACGCTCCGGGGAGACACCGTTTTACCTTGCAGAACTATTTCCCCTCAGTAAGATGCACAAGACAGAGATGATATCCCCATGCTAAATCTTTATTGTGCAACTGCCGCTCAAAGCTTTTATTACCTTCCACAGACACGCCTCACGAGAAATTAGACACCAACAGTGGCTAGACTGACGGGCAACAGAAAAAATCCATCCAGTGATGATTTGTACACGTGCAGCAACTCTTGGGGGACAAAAGCCTTAGCCAGGCGGCCAGCCCAACTGACGGCCACCCAGAATATGTAGGTGCACGTGATGGACAGACTGCCCACCCTCTGGCCCTTCACCCGCAACCGTCCGGAATCCATCAGGCGGGCCCAGGTGAGCAGCACGCTTCTTGCCAACAATCATTAAACGCCCGAGAAGCTGGAGAAGGAAGCACGAAACCATAAATAAAGTAAATAAAAAGCCACACACAAAGGGGGCGGCAAGGGAAGGGACGGGAGCAGAGAACCACCCAGAGAAACCAGATAGCCAATTCCTAGCAAGTCAACCGCTGCGCTTCAAAATTACTGCCTCTCCGCCCGCAGCCAACGTTTCCCAAGCAGAGCTACAAAGACCGACTATGCACGCTATAAGGGGGTGGGGGGTGAAGAGCTACTCAATTTTTGTCAAGCTAGACACTAACAGAGTACTAAACAACCACAGAAGCTAAGTTTGTCTCCGGGTTAAAGCCCCCATTCATATCTTCAGGCGACGTAAGCAATTCTAGCCGGAAATAAACTTTAGGCTGCCTTTTGCGTGGGTTTACAGAGCCTTTGAACTTGACGTTTATAGCTAAAAGTGAAGCATCCAGCACCTCTCAGCCAGCTTTGCCCTTCCTCACCCCTGACCTGCCAAAACCCCCAAGCCCTCTTCCCCATATCAGAAGTACTACCGCTCTTACTCTAAACCACGACAATAGGCAGCAGACTGCGCTCCACAACAACGCTGCATTTTGCACCAGAACTACATACCCAGGGATGAGCATTGCTTTAGCTCACTACTTTTAGTCAGAAAGCTCAACTCCATTACAAGCCAGAAAACCCAAGAGAGCCTACTGCTGGGCCCTATCAAGAGGGAAAGGGGGGCGGGGAAAGAGGAACTAACTACAGGTACAGTTTAGCACACAGAAGGCTTCCACAGTACTTACAGATTCACCAGGATCTTCTGCTTCAGATAACCTGATCATTGCCTCCTTAGGCATGACTAGGAAAAGCGTCGGAGCTTGGGGTGAAAGCTCATGGAACACAAGGCGCTGGAGGAAGAGTAAGCAGTTAAAACGTAGTTGGCTCCAGAAAAAGGTAATAGCTGAAGCAAATCAAGACGCCCCCAAGAACTCGCACTGAAGCAGATTACCACATACCCCAAACACAAGCCGAAACGCTGAGTTCTCTTACGCGATATTAACGCTTTCTATACGCAAAACCCACCGTAGTTACAGAGCCCCCCTCCAGAACTGGGATTCGGCATCCAAGACGACGGGGGCAAGGAGACGGGACAGCACTTCAGATTAGCAACCTCCAGCAGGTTTGAATTCGGGATGGCCATTTCCTAAGCAGTTTGTCAATTTGAGAAGTGGTCCACACAGAGGCAGGAGACAAACGGCTTAACTGAATCAGCAAAGAATTTAGTGAAGCGCAAGATGAGCGGCCATACACTCTCCATGGTACAGGGAGCTCAACTACTAAACCAAAGCATAACCACAGGAAGCCTGCAAGTGCGTAGTACGAGCCTGTCCTCTGTACTGCGCATAAACCCTACCTTCAAAAGCAGAAGACATCCCGAACTGCTCATCATCAGCACCCCAATGACAAAATTCAACGGGATACTAACTGAAAGTTAACATCGTGTACGTGAGGGCTGCTTCTCCCCAACACCCCCCCCCCCCCCCCCCCCAAACAACCTAAGCAGCTCACTCCGGCTCCTAGCAGGCTGTAGTGCGCCAGCATCCGTGAGCCTTGCAAGCCTGTTCTTATCACGGTCCCCCTTCACCACCAAAACAAGGTCTGAGAAGCTTTTGCAGCCTGGCCGGTTTCTAGATTTTTTTCTTCTTTTTGCAATAGAAAACTAAGAAACGCTGTCATTCTTTGCCTTAAATAATCCAGTTTGGCTGTTCAGAAAGAAAGCCCAGCACGGCAGAGCCGTGAAATCTCTACAATGGTATTACGAGGCACATCAAGACTTCCGTGTCTCCAACGCAGAACTAACGCATTACGGTCACTGCTCAGACGTTTGCTGTTTACACACATACGTACACACATCACACACACCCCGGAAGCCCCGAGGAGGTTGGCTGCGCGCGCTTAATCTAAGGTTTCAAGGCTAACATCCTACACGAGGCAGGACCGCTCCCATCCCTCGGCAGCCAACTTTGCGCGACTTGCACCGCCAAAGGGATATCACGCGGCAAACGTCTGCGGCCTACGCCAAGCGCGTTCCCGTCAGAGGCCCTCCTCTACGCGCGCGCGCACACGGCACGGTGGGGCTGGGAACCGAGGCGAGCCGGACAGCACCAGCAACCCAGTACGCGCCGCGACAGCCGGGGACGGGGGCGGCGCACCGAAAAAGCGCGACGGTTTAGGGACGGTGCAGTAGAGAGCGCAACATCCCAGAGAGGCCCCGTCCGTCCCTCCAGCCACCCGCAGCAACGCCGCCACCCGCCCTGCCCCGCTCCAGGGCACCCACCGCGCAACGGGTCCTCGGCTCAGGGAGCCTGCGAGCGCGGGGGCAGCGGGAGTGGGAGCGGAGAAGGAAGAGGAACCGCGCACAGAGCAAAGCCGGGGCTACCCCCACCTCCTCATTCCCCTCGTCCTCGTAGATGACGCTGGCGGGGAAGCGTCTTGCCGATGAACTTTCCGAAGACAGTAGCGGCGCCACCGGGCCACGCGGCCCGCGCCCCGACAATCTCGATTGCCACCACAAAGCCCTTTGTCGCCCCCGCGCTTCCTCCGCTCGGCCAGGCCCTCCGCAGAGCCCATTGGACCGCCAAATCGCCGCCGGCCGATCCCGCGCTTCGATTGGCTGCCTCGCCTGCCGTTTTCGCTTGTCCCCGCCCCCTTGGCGGATCAGCCCTCGTCGACATGCTGCTTACAGGGGCTCAGGGAGTTTGCGCGCCCTTGGGGCGCCGAAGGAGAACACACCGGGCGAGGCCGCGCAGGGGTCTGCGCCGTGTAGTGCTGCGACCCTGTGGGCGGGAAACGAGGCCTCCGAAGAGGCTCCTGTAGCTAGAACTACTGGCTCCTCGTATTTATTACCGCATCGACTCCACCCCAAACGTGCCCGTGGCTTTTTGGTGCTGCTCCTTCCAGTCAAATGACTGCTTCTGCCGGGGCGGGCCTTAACTTTTAGGAACATTTCGCAGAACCAACAGAACTTGCTCTGAATTGCTCCCTGAAAGCCCCGCTTCAATTGCAGGCGCTTCTAAGATGCACGCCTCCCGGGAGAAAAGAAAGCACAAATAAAATACAAAGCGCGTGTTCAGCACTGGTGGCTCGAGGGCCGATCGAGAGAGGCTTTGTGCTGACCTGGGTAGGAGGCTTTTACAAAAAGAGGCAGCGCCCCCAAAGCTGCCCGAGGGTGCCTGCATCCCTGGGGAATAGCGAGCAATTTGATTGGGTACTGCAGCTTCTATAACCCCTGCTTTCCTCTCTATCGGGCTAAGGATATCCTTAGCCGCCTTTGCGGCAAGGCCACGTTGTCGGCTCACGTTCAACTTGGTGTCCACCAGGACCGCCCCCCCCCCTTTCCTGCAAAGCTGCTTTCCAGCCAGTCGGCTTCCAGCATATACCGGTGCGTGGGGCTGTTCCACCCCAGGTGCCGGACTCGTGCATGTTCAGGCTCCTCAGGCGGTCTCGAACCGGGTCGTTTCCCACGATGGGAGGGACTTTGTTCCCCCAGTCCCTGCCTTGAGGTTCAGGGACTTGAGGCACTTGGGAACAGTGATTGCCAGTGAAAACGGAGGGAAAAAAAATCGTTGAGTACCCCGCTCAGCCTTCTCCTCGGTGCTTGTCACTAGATCATCTCCTGTCTTACCTACTGGAGGAGGGTGGGTCCTTGCTTCCACCCTCTGCAGGCTTCCTTTTTGCGCTTGAGTTTGCCCAGGAGCTCCTCGCTCATCCACATGGGCCTCCCGGCATTTTGGCCAGACTTCCTGCTCCTTGGGATGGACCAACTCCTGAGCTTGGAGGAGGTGACCCTCCAATACGAACCAGCTTTCTTGGGCCCCTCTTCCCCCCAGGGCCTTATCCCATGGGACGCTTCCAAGCAGATGCCTGAAGAGGCCAGAGTCAGCTCTCCTCCAGTGCAGGGGTGCGAGCTTGCCTTTTCACCCTCCTCTCGAGAGCCTGAACTCCACCATCTCACGATCACTGCAGCCAAGGTTGCCTTTGCACCCCCAACAAGCCCCTCCTTGTTGGCCTGTAGGAGGTCCAGCAGAGCACCTCTCCTCGTTGGCCCCTCTATCGCTTGGGTGAGGAAGTTGTCGTCGACACGCTCCAGGAACCTCCTAGATTGCTTATGCCCCGCTGTGTTGTCCCTCCAGCCAATACCGTGAGGACCAGGGCCTGCGAACGCGAGGCTGCTCTTGTTTGTCTTTAGGGGGCCTCACCCGCTTGCTCTTCCTGGTCGGGCGGCCTATACCCGACACCCGCAACAATGCCACCCTCACCCCTCTTCTCTTCCATCCTTACCCATAAGCTCTCGGTCGGCTCATCAGGCCTCCCCAGGCAGGGCGCCATGCAGTCCAGCTGTTCTCTTACCTAAAAGGGCCGCTCCCCCTCCTCATTTCCCCACCCTGTCCTTCCTAAAGAGTCACAGGAGCCATCCCACCACGCCTTCGTGATCCCAACGAGATCGTAGCCCTGCAACCGCACATGCATCTCCGGCTCCTCACGCTTATTCCCCATACTGCGTGCGATCGCGTACAGGCACTTCAGAGAGGCACCCCAGCATGTTGGCTCCCTAGAAAGGGCTTTGGGGACTTCTCCAAAACGCCGCCTCGTAGGCGCTTCTTTGCTTACATGCAAATGCTGGAGGTGACCTGCTGCCTGGAACCAGCCGTGTCTGCCACAGGGCAGACCCTGACCTCCTCTGGCAGAGGCGGCCACCCCTGGAGCACTGTGTCCGGTTCTGGTCACCGCAATTCAAACAAAGATGCAGACAGACTGGAGAGGGTCCCGAGGAGGGCCACAAAGATGATTAAAGGGCCAGACAACCTGCCCTGTGAGCAAAGAATGAAGGAGTTGGGTCTTTTTTCCCTTGAAGAGAAGGCTCGGGGGGGGGGGGGGGGACGGGACACGGACACGGGGACGACACAACACACCTCAGCAGAGTCTTCCACTACTTAAAGGGGAGGCTACAAAAAGAGGACAGAGGCACTCTCTTCTCAAGGAGCCACATAGAGACGACAGGTACAAGTCTGTGCCAGGAGAGAGGTTTCATCTCCATACAAGACAAACTTGGGGTTTGCGTTCGGGTTGTTTTGGTTTTTTTTTAATCAGTGAGAACCATCAACCACTGGAACAACGTCCCCAGGGATGCGGTAGACTCCCCAGCGCTGGGGGGGGGGGGGCTGTTTTAATAACCCTTTGCTCTCTCCAACGCTGCCTGTGAGGAGAGACATCAATTCCACCAGGCACCACAGGCTTCCAAAACTGACGGTAATCACCCAGTCCCTCTGAATGTACAAGCCATACCAGCTTCTTCAAAATTCCCCTGCCCCCGGAAGTAGGAACACCTCCTAAATACCTTAGGGAGTTTGCACAGACAGAACAATCGATGTTACCTAGCTCAATCGTTCAGTAAGCAAGCGCTGCATTGCACTCCGCTTCGCTGCACCCGTGCGGTGTCAAGGAAACATCCTATATCAGTTTCCATCGCCTCCCGGGAAAGCTTAAATCAAGGTCAAGTCCTCGGGTTGCTTACGTGCCAGCGTCACCAAACTTAACCTGATCACCGAAAAGAAAAAAAGAAAGATGAAGTTTGCCGTCTCCCTGTCATGTACTTTTGGTTTGGGTCTGGCGGGGACGGCGGCAACTTTCCCCGTAGCAGCCCTCATAGTGCTGCGCTTGGTAGTTGTAGCTAGAAGGGCTTTGATAACACAGCAGTGTTTTGGCTACTGCTGAGCAGTGCTCCCACAGCATGGAGGCTGTCTCTCCAACCACCCTTTCCCCCAGCATCCGGTAAGCCGGGGGTGGGCAAGACGTTGGGAGGGGACAGAGCCAGGACAGCTGACCCAAACTGACAAATTCCACAACTGTCCACTGTGCTATGGAAGCAGCAAAGCTGCCATTCAGGCCAATTGTTTTCTCCTACCATATATACCCCTCCTCACCAGAAAAGGGATATCAACGGGGCCTTACTACACAGCCATTCATCGAGTGCTCCAACAGGAATCGGATGCTCCCAGCACACTGCACCGTGATGAAACCGCCCTTGTACGGCCGGCCTGCCTCTAGCGTCGCATACAGTCTTCTCTAGAGGTTCAGCAGCAGCCTACACTGGCTGTATGCACACTTGCATCCCACTTCCCAAAAAGCTAAGAGATTGCACCCAACAAGACGCAGGAGACTGCTGTGCGGTTCCCCTGTCACGCTTCAAATGACTGGGCAAATCACTATCTATCTACGCAACACTGTTAACAGACCGAAACATTCCACATGCTTACGCTCCGGGGAGACACCGTTTTACCTTGCAGAACTATTTCCCCTCAGTAAGATGCACAAGACAGAGATGATATCCCCATGCTAAATCTTTATTGTGCAACTGCCGCTCAAAGCTTTTATTACCTTCCACAGACACGCCTCACGAGAAATTAGACACCAACAGTGGCTAGACTGACGGGCAACAGAAAAAAATCCATCCAGTGATGATTTGTACACGTGCAGCAACTCTTGGGGGACAAAAGCCTTAGCCAGGCGGCCAGCCCAACTGACGGCCACCCAGAATATGTAGGTGCACGTGATGGACAGACTGCCCACCCTCTGGCCCTTCACCCGCAACCGTCCGGAATCCATCAGGCGGGCCCAGGTGAGCAGCACGCTTCTTGCCAACAATCATTAAACGCCCGAGAAGCTGGAGAAGGAAGCACGAAACCATAAATAAAGTAAATAAAAAGCCACACACAAAGGGGGCGGCAAGGGAAGGGACGGGAGCAGAGAACCACCCAGAGAAACCAGATAGCCAATTCCTAGCAAGTCAACCGCTGCGCTTCAAAATTACTGCCTCTCCGCCCGCAGCCAACGTTTCCCAAGCAGAGCTACAAAGACCGACTATGCACGCTATAAGGGGGTGGGGGGTGAAGAGCTACTCAATTTTTGTCAAGCTAGACACTAACAGAGTACTAAACAACCACAGAAGCTAAGTTTGTCTCCGGGTTAAAGCCCCCATTCATATCTTCAGGCGACGTAAGCAATTCTAGCCGGAAATAAACTTTAGGCTGCCTTTTGCGTGGGTTTACAGAGCCTTTGAACTTGACGTTTATAGCTAAAAGTGAAGCATCCAGCACCTCTCAGCCAGCTTTGCCCTTCCTCACCCCTGACCTGCCAAAACCCCCAAGCCCTCTTCCCCATATCAGAAGTACTACCGCTCTTACTCTAAACCACGACAACAGGCAGCAGACTGCGCTCCACAACAACGCTGCATTTTGCACCAGAACTACATACCCAGGGATGAGCATTGCTTTAGCTCACTACTTTTAGTCAGAAAGCTCAACTCCATTACAAGCCAGAAAACCCAAGAGAGCCTACTGCTGGGCCCTATCAAGAGGGAAAGGGGGGGCGGGGAAAGAGGAACTAACTACAGGTACAGTTTAGCACACAGAAGGCTTCCACAGTACTTACAGATTCACCAGGATCTTCTGCTTCAGATAACCTGATCATTGCCTCCTTAGGCATGACTAGGAAAAGCGTCGGAGCTTGGGGTGAAAGCTCATGGAACACAAGGCGCTGGAGGAAGAGTAAGCAGTTAAAACGTAGTTGGCTCCAGAAAAAGGTAATAGCTGAAGCAAATCAAGACGCCCCCAAGAACTCGCACTGAAGCAGATTACCACATACCCCAAACACAAGCCGAAACGCTGAGTTCTCTTACGCGATATTAACGCTTTCTATACGCAAAACCCACCGTAGTTACAGAGCCCCCCTCCAGAACTGGGATTCGGCATCCAAGACGACGGGGGCAAGGAGACGGAACAGCACTTCAGATTAGCAACCTCCAGCAGGTTTGAATTCGGGATGGCCATTTCCTAAGCAGTTTGTCAATTTGAGAAGTGGTCCACACAGAGGCAGGAGACAAACGGCTTAACTGAATCAGCAAAGAATTTAGTGAAGCGCAAGATGAGCGGCCATACACTCTCCATGGTACAGGGAGCTCAACTACTAAACCAAAGCATAACCACAGGAAGCCTGCAAGTGCGTAGTACGAGCCTGTCCTCTGTACTGCGCATAAACCCTACCTTCAAAAGCAGAAGACATCCCGAACTGCTCATCATCAGCACCCCAATGACAAAATTCAACGGGATACTAACTGAAAGTTAACATCGTGTACGTGAGGGCTGCTTCTCCCCAACACCCCCCCCCCCCCCCCCCCCCCCAAACAACCTAAGCAGCTCACTCCGGCTCCTAGCAGGCTGTAGTGCGCCAGCATCCGTGAGCCTTGCAAGCCTGTTCTTATCACGGTCCCCCTTCACCACCAAAACAAGGTCTGAGAAGCTTTAGCAGCCTGGCCGGTTTCTAGATTTTTTTCTTCTTTTTGCAATAGAAAACTAAGAAACGCTGTCATTCTTTGCCATAAATAATCCAGTTTGGCTGTTCAGAAAGAAAGCCCAGCACGGCAGAGCCGTGAAATCTCTACAATGGTATTACCAGGCACATCAAGACTTCCGTGTCTCCAACGCAGAACTAACGCATTACGGTCACTGCTCAGACGTTTGCTGTTTACACACATACGTACACACATCACACACACCCCGGAAGCCCCGAGGAGGTTGGCTGCGCGCGCTTAATCTAAGGTTTCAAGGCTAACATCCTACACGAGGCAGGACCGCTCCCATCCCTCGGCAGCCAACTTTGCGCGACTTGCACCGCCAAAGGGATATCACGCGGCAAACGTCTGCGGCCTACGCCAAGCGCGTTCCCGTCAGAGGCCCTCCTCTACGCGCGCGCGCACACGGCACGGTGGGGCTGGGAACCGAGGCGAGCCGGACAGCACCAGCAACCCAGTACGCGCCGCGACAGCCGGGGACGGGGGCGGCGCACCGAAAAAGCGCGACGGTTTAGGGACGGTGCAGTAGAGAGCGCAACATCCCAGAGAGGCCCCGTCCGTCCCTCCAGCCACCCGCAGCAACGCCGCCACCCGCCCTGCCCCGCTCCAGGGCACCCACCGCGCAACGGGTCCTCGGCTCAGGGAGCCTGCGAGCGCGGGGGCAGCGGGAGTGGGAGCGGAGAAGGAAGAGGAACCGCGCACAGAGCAAAGCCGGGGCTACCCCCACCTCCTCATTCCCCTCGTCCTCGTAGATGACGCTGGCGGGGAAGCGTCTTGCCGATGAACTTTCCGAAGACAGTAGCGGCGCCACCGGGCCACGCGGCCCGCGCCCCGACAATCTCGATTGCCACCACAAAGCCCTTTGTCGCCCCCGCGCTTCCTCCGCTCGGCCAGGCCCTCCGCAGAGCCCATTGGACCGCCAAATCGCCGCCGGCCGATCCCGCGCTTCGATTGGCTGCCTCGCCTGCCGTTTTCGCTTGTCCCCGCCCCCTTGGCGGATCAGCCCTCGTCGACATGCTGCTTACAGGGGCTCAGGGAGTTTGCGCGCCCTTGGGGCGCCGAAGGAGAACACACCGGGCGAGGCCGCGCAGGGGTCTGCGCCGTGTAGTGCTGCGACCCTGTGGGCGGGAAACGAGGCCTCCGAAGAGGCTCCTGTAGCTAGAACTACTGGCTCCTCGTATTTATTACCGCATCGACTCCACCCCAAACGTGCCCGTGGCTTTTTGGTGCTGCTCCTTCCAGTCAAATGACTGCTTCTGCCGGGGCGGGCCTTAACTTTTAGGAACATTTCGCAGAACCAACAGAACTTGCTCTGAATTGCTCCCTGAAAGCCCCGCTTCAATTGCAGGCGCTTCTAAGATGCACGCCTCCCGGGAGAAAAGAAAGCACAAATAAAATACAAAGCGCGTGTTCAGCACTGGTGGCTCGAGGGCCGATCGAGAGAGGCTTTGTGCTGACCTGGGTAGGAGGCTTTTACAAAAAGAGGCAGCGCCCCCAAAGCTGCCCGAGGGTGCCCTGCATCCCTGGGGAATAGCGAGCAATTTGATTGGGTACTGCAGCTTCTATAACCCCTGCTTTCCTCTCTATCGGGCTAAGGATATCCTTAGCCGCCTTTGCGGCAAGGCCACGTTGTCGGCTCACGTTCAACTTGGTGTCCACCAGGACCGCCCCCCCCCTTTCCTGCAAAGCTGCTTTCCAGCCAGTCGGCTTCCAGCATATACCGGTGCGTGGGGCTGTTCCACCCCAGGTGCCGGACTCGTGCATGTTCAGGCTCCTCAGGCGGTCTCGAACCGGGTCGTTTCCCACGATGGGAGGGACTTTGTTCCCCCAGTCCCTGCCTTGAGGTTCAGGGACTTGAGGCACTTGGGAACAGTGATTGCCAGTGAAAACGGAGGGAAAAAAAATCGTTGAGTACCCCGCTCAGCCTTCTCCTCGGTGCTTGTCACTAGATCATCTCCTGTCTTACCTACTGGAGGGGGGTGGGTCCTTGCTTCCACCCTCTGCAGGCTTCCTTTTTGCGCTTGAGTTTGCCCAGGAGCTCCTCGCTCATCCACATGGGCCTCCCGGCATTTTGGCCAGACTTCCTGCTCCTTGGGATGGACCAACTCCTGAGCTTGGAGGAGGTGACCCTCCAATACGAACCAGCTTTCTTGGGCCCCTCTTCCCCCCAGGGCCTTATCCCATGGGACGCTTCCAAGCAGATGCCTGAAGAGGCCAGAGTCAGCTCTCCTCCAGTGCAGGGGTGCGAGCTTGCCTTTTCACCCTCCTCTCGAGAGCCTGAACTCCACCATCTCACGATCACTGCAGCCAAGGTTGCCTTTGCACCCCCAACAAGCCCCTCCTTGTTGGCCTGTAGGAGGTCCAGCAGAGCACCTCTCCTCGTTGGCCCCTCTATCGCTTGGGTGAGGAAGTTGTCGTCGACACGCTCCAGGAACCTCCTAGATTGCTTATGCCCCGCTGTGTTGTCCCTCCAGCCAATACCGTGAGGACCAGGGCCTGCGAACGCGAGGCTGCTCTTGTTTGTCTTTAGGGGGCCTCACCCGCTTGCTCTTCCTGGTCGGGCGGCCTATACCCGACACCCGCAACAATGCCACCCTCACCCCTCTTCTCTTCCATCCTTACCCATAAGCTCTCGGTCGGCTCATCAGGCCTCCCCAGGCAGGGCGCCATGCAGTCCAGCTGTTCTCTTACCTAAAAGGGCCGCTCCCCCTCCTCATTTCCCCACCCTGTCCTTCCTAAAGAGTCACAGGAGCCATCCCACCACGCCTTCGTGATCCCAACGAGATCGTAGCCCTGCAACCGCACATGCATCTCCGGCTCCTCACGCTTATTCCCCATACTGCGTGCGATCGCGTACAGGCACTTCAGAGAGGCACCCCAGCATGTTGGCTCCCTAGAAAGGGCTTTGGGGACTTCTCCAAAACGCCGCCTCGTAGGCGCTTCTTTGCTTACATGCAAATGCTGGAGGTGACCTGCTGCCTGGAACCAGCCGTGTCTGCCACAGGGCAGACCCTGACCTCCTCTGGCAGAGGCGGCCACCCCTGGAGCACTGTGTCCGGTTCTGGTCACCGCAATTCAAACAAAGATGCAGACAGACTGGAGAGGGTCCCGAGGAGGGCCACAAAGATGATTAAAGGGCCAGACAACCTGCCCTGTGAGCAAAGAATGAAGGAGTTGGGTCTTTTTTCCCTTGAAGAGAAGGCTCGGGGGGGGGGGGGGGGGGGGGGGGGGACGACGACACGGGGACGACACAACACACCTCAGCAGAGTCTTCCACTACTTAAAGGGGAGGCTACAAAAAAGAGGACAGAGGCACTCTCTTCTCAAGGAGCCACATAGAGACGACAGGTACAAGTCTGTGCCAGGAGAGAGGTTTCATCTCCATACAAGACAAACTTGGGGTTTGCGTTCGGGTTGTTTTGTTTTTTTTTTAATCAGTGAGAACCATCAACCACTGGAACAACGTCCCCAGGGATGCGGTAGACTCCCCAGCGCTGGGGGGGGGGGGCTGTTTTAATAACCCTTTGCTCTCTCCAACGCTGCCTGTGAGGAGAGACATCAATTCCACCAGGCACCACAGGCTTCCAAAACTGACGGTAATCACCCAGTCCCTCTGAATGTACAAGCCATACCAGCTTCTTCAAAATTCCCCTGCCCCCGGAAGTAGGAACACCTCCTAAATACCTTAGGGAGTTTGCACAGACAGAACAATCGATGTTACCTAGCTCAATCGTTCAGTAAGCAAGCGCTGCATTGCACTCCGCTTCGCTGCACCCGTGCGGTGTCAAGGAAACATCCTATATCAGTTTCCATCGCCTCCCGGGAAAGCTTAAATCAAGGTCAAGTCCTCGGGTTGCTTACGTGCCAGCGTCACCAAACTTAACCTGATCACCGAAAAGAAAAAAAGAAAGATGAAGTTTGCCGTCTCCCTGTCATGTACTTTTGGTTTGGGTCTGGCGGGGACGGCGGCAACTTTCCCCGTAGCAGCCCTCATAGTGCTGCGCTTGGTAGTTGTAGCTAGAAGGGCTTTGATAACACAGCAGTGTTTTGGCTACTGCTGAGCAGTGCTCCCACAGCATGGAGGCTGTCTCTCCAACCACCCTTTCCCCCAGCATCCGGTAAGCCGGGGGTGGGCAAGACGTTGGGAGGGGACAGAGCCAGGACAGCTGACCCAAACTGACAAATTCCACAACTGTCCACTGTGCTATGGAAGCAGCAAAGCTGCCATTCAGGCCAATTGTTTTCTCCTACCATATATACCCCTCCTCACCAGAAAAGGGATATCAACGGGGCCTTACTACACAGCCATTCATCGAGTGCTCCAACAGGAATCGGATGCTCCCAGCACACTGCACCGTGATGAAACCGCCCTTGTACGGCCGGCCTGCCTCTAGCGTCGCATACAGTCTTCTCTAGAGGTTCAGCAGCAGCCTACACTGGCTGTATGCACACTTGCATCCCACTTCCCAAAAAGCTAAGAGATTGCACCCAACAAGACGCAGGAGACTGCTGTGCGGTTCCCCTGTCACGCTTCAAATGACTGGGCAAATCACTATCTATCTACGCAACACTGTTAACAGACCGAAACATTCCACATGCTTACGCTCCGGGGAGACACCGTTTACCTTGCAGAACTATTTCCCCTCAGTAAGATGCACAAGACAGAGATGATATCCCCATGCTAAATCTTTATTGTGCAACTGCCGCTCAAAGCTTTTATTACCTTCCACAGACAGCCTCACGAGAAATTAGACACCAACAGTGGCTAGACTGACGGGCAACAGAAAAAATCCATCCAGTGATGATTTGTACACGTGCAGCAACTCTTGGGGGACAAAAGCCTTAGCCAGGCGGCCAGCCCAACTGACGGCCACCCAGAATATGTAGGTGCACGTGATGGACAGACTGCCCACCCTCTGGCCCTTCACCCGCAACCGTCCGGAATCCATCAGGCGGGCCCAGGTGAGCAGCACGCTTCTTGCCAACAATCATTAAACGCCCGAGAAGCTGGAGAAGGAAGCACGAAACCATAAATAAAGTAAATAAAAAGCCACACACAAAGGGGGCGGCAAGGGAAGGGACGGGAGCAGAGAACCACCCAGAGAAACCAGATAGCCAATTCCTAGCAAGTCAACCGCTGCGCTTCAAAATTACTGCCTCTCCGCCCGCAGCCAACGTTTCCCAAGCAGAGCTACAAAGACCGACTATGCACGCTATAAGGGGGTGGGGGGTGAAGAGCTACTCATTTTTGTCAAGCTAGACACTAACAGAGTACTAAACAACCACAGAAGCTAAGTTTGTCTCATTGTCTCCGGGTTAAAGCCCCCATTCATATCTTCAGGCGACGTAAGCAATTCTAGCCGGAAATAAACTTTAGGCTGCCTTTTGCGTGGGTTTACAGAGCCTTTGAACTTGACGTTTATAGCTAAAAGTGAAGCATCCAGCACCTCTCAGCCAGCTTTGCCCTTCCTCACCCTGACCTGCCAAACCCCCAAGCCCTCTTCCCCATATCAGAAGTACTACCGCTCTTACTCTAAACCACGACAATAGGCAGCAGACTGCGCTCCACAACAACGCTGCATTTTGCACCAGAACTACATACCCAGGGATGAGCATTGCTTTAGCTCACTACTTTTAGTCAGAAAGCTCCAACTCCATTACAAGCCAGAAAACCCAAGAGAGCCTACTGCTGGGCCCTATCAAGAGGGAAAGGGGGGGCGGGGAAAGAGGAACTAACTACAGGTACAGTTTAGCACACAGAAGGCTTCCACAGTACTTACAGATTCACCAGGATCTCTGCTTCAGATAACCTGATCATTGCCTCCTTAGGCATGACTAGGAAAAGCGTCGGAGCTTGGGGTGAAAGCTCATGGAACACAAGGCGCTGGAGGAAGAGTAAGCAGTTAAAACGTAGTTGGCTCCAGAAAAAGGTAATAGCTGAAGCAAATCAAGAACGCCCCAAGAACTCGCACTGAAGCAGATTACCACATACCCAAACACAAGCCGAAACGCTGAGTTCTCTTACGCGATATTAACGCTTTCTATACGCAAAACCCACCGTAGTTACAGAGCCCCCCTCCAGAACTGGGATTCGGCATCCAAGACGACGGGGGCAAGGAGACGGGACAGCACTTCAGATTAGCAACCTCCAGCAGGTTTGAATTCGGGATGGCCATTTCCCTAAGCAGTTTGTCAATTGAGAAGTGGTCCACACAGAGGCAGGAGACAAACGGCTTAACTGAATCAGCAAAGAATTTAGTGAAGCGCAAGATGAGCGGCCATACACTCTCCATGGTACAGGGAGCTCAACTACTAAACAAAGCATAACCACAGGAAGCCTGCAAGTGCGTAGTACGAGCCTGTCCTCTGTACTGCGCATAAACCCTACCTTCAAAAGCAGAAGACATCCCGAACTGCTCATCATCAGCACCCCAATGACAAAATTCAACGGGATACTAACTGAAAGTTAACATCGTGTACGTGAGGGCTGCTTCTCCCCAACACCCCCCCCCCCCCCCCCCAAACAACCTAAGCAGCTCACTCCGGCTCCTAGCAGGCTGTAGTGCGCCAGCATCCGTGAGCCTTGCAAGCCTGTTCTTATCACGGTCCCCCTTCACCACCAAAACAAGGTCTGAGAAGCTTTTGCAGCCTGGCCGGTTTCTAGATTTTTTTCTTCTTTTTGCAATAGAAAACTAAGAAACGCTGTCATTCTTTGCCTTAAATAATCCAGTTTGGCTGTTCAGAAAGAAAGCCCAGCACGGCAGAGCCGTGAAATCTCTACAATGGTATTACGAGGCACATCAAGACTTCCCGTGTCTCCAACGCAGAACTAACGCATTACGGTCACTGCTCAGACGTTTGCTGTTTACACACATACGTACACACATCACACACACCCCGGAAGCCCGAGGAGGTTGGCTGCGCGCGCTTAATCTAAGGTTTCAAGGCTAACATCCTACACGAGGCAGGACCGCTCCCATCCCTCGGCAGCCAACTTTGCGCGACTTGCACCGCCAAAGGGATATCACGCGGCAAACGTCTGCGGCCTACGCCAAGCGCGTTCCCGTCAGAGGCCTCCTCTACGCGCGCGCGCGCGCACACGGCACGGTGGGGCTGGGAACCGAGGCGAGCCGGACAGCACCAGCAACTCAGTACGCGCCGCGACAGCCGGGGACGGGGGCGGCGCACCGAAAAAGCGCGACGGTTTAGGGACGGTGCAGTAGAGAGCGCAACATCCCAGAGAGGCCCCGTCCGTCCCTCCAGCCACCCGCAGCAACGCGCCACCCGCCCTGCCCCGCTCCAGGGCACCCACCGCGCAACGGGTCCTCGGCTCAGGGAGCCTGCGAGCGCGGGGGCAGCGGGAGTGGGAGCGGAGAAGGAAGAGGAACCGCGCACAGAGCAAAGCCGGGGCTACCCCCACCTCCTCATTCCCCTCGTCCTCGTAGATGACGCTGGCGGGGAAGCGTCTTGCCGATGAACTTTCCGAAGACAGTAGCGGCGCCACCGGGCCACGCGGCCCGCGCCCCGACAATCTCGATTGCCACCACAAAGCCCTTTGTCGCCCCCGCGCTTCCTCCGCTCGGCCAGGCCCTCCGCAGAGCCCATTGGACCGCCAAATCGCCGCCGGCCGATCCCGCGCTTCGATTGGCTGCCTCGCCTGCCGTTTTCGCTTGTCCCCGCCCCCTTGGCGGATCAGCCCTCGTCGACATGCTGCTTACAGGGGCTCAGGGAGTTTGCGCGCCCTTGGGGCGCCGAAGGAGAACACACCGGGCGAGGCCGCGCAGGGGTCTGCGCCGTGTAGTGCTGCGACCCTGTGGGCGGGAAACGAGGCCTCCGAAGAGGCTCCTGTAGCTAGAACTACTGGCTCCTCGTATTTATTACCGCATCGACTCCACCCCAAACGTGCCCGTGGCTTTTTGGTGCTGCTCCTTCCAGTCAAATGACTGCTTCTGCCGGGGCGGGCCTTAACTTTTAGGAACATTTCGCAGAACCAACAGAACTTGCTCTGAATTGCTCCCTGAAAGCCCCGCTTCAATTGCAGGCGCTTCTAAGATGGCACGCCTCCCGGGAGAAAAGAAAGCACAAATAAAATACAAAGCGCGTGTTCAGCACTGGTGGCTCGAGGGCCGATCGAGAGAGGCTTTTGTGCTGACCTGGGTAGGAGGCTTTTACAAAAAGAGGCAGCGCCCCCAAAGCCTGCCCGAGGGTGCCCTGCATCCCTGGGGAATAGCGAGCAATTTGATTGGGTACTGCAGGCTTCTATAACCCTGCTTTCCTCTCTATCGGGCTAAGGATATCCTTAGCCGCCTTTGCGGCAAGGCCACGTTGTCGGCTCACGTTCAACTTGGTGTCCACCAGGACCGCCCCCCCCTTTCCTGCAAAGCTGCTTTCCAGCCAGTCGGCTTCCAGCATATACCGGTGCGTGGGGCTGTTCCACCCCAGGTGCCGGACTCGTGCATGTTCAGGCTCCTCAGGCGGTCTCGAACCGGGTCGTTTCCCACGATGGGAGGGACTTTGTTCCCCAGTCCCTGCCTTGAGGTTCAGGGACTTGAGGCACTTGGGAACAGTGATTGCCAGTGAAAACGGAGGGAAAAAAATCGTTGAGTACCCCGCTCAGCCTTCTCCTCGGTGCTTGTCACTAGATCATCTCCTGTCTTACCTACTGGAGGGGGTGGGTCCTTGCTTCCACCCTCTGCAGGCTTCCTTTTTGCGCTTGAGTTTGCCCAGGAGCTCCTCGCTCATCCACATGGGCCTCCCGGCATTTTGGCCAGACTTCCTGCTCCTTGGGATGGACCAACTCCTGAGCTTGGAGGAGGTGACCCTCCAATACGAACCAGCTTTCTTGGGCCCCTCTTCCCCCAGGGCCTTATCCCATGGGACGCTTCCAAGCAGATGCCTGAAGAGGCCAGAGTCAGCTCTCCTCCAGTGCAGGGGTGCGAGCTTGCCTTTTCACCCTCCTCTCGAGAGCCTGAACTCCACCATCTCACGATCACTGCAGCCAAGGTTGCCTTTGCACCCCAACAAGCCCCTCCTTGTTGGCCTGTAGGAGGTCCAGCAGAGCACCTCTCCTCGTTGGCCCTCTATCGCTTGGGTGAGGAAGTTGTCGTCGACACGCTCCAGGAACCTCCTAGATTGCTTATGCCCCGCTGTGTTGTCCCTCCAGCCAATACCGTGAGGACCAGGGCCTGCGAACGCGAGGCTGCTCTTGTTTGTCTTTAGGGGGCCTCACCCGCTTGCTCTTCCTGGTCGGGCGGCCTATACCCGACACCCGCAACAATGCCACCCTCACCCCTCTTCTCTTCCATCCTTACCCATAAGCTCGGTCGGCTCATCAGGCCTCCCCAGGCAGGGCGCCATGCAGTCCAGCTGTTCTCTTACCTAAAAGGGCCGCTCCCCCTCCTCATTTCCCCACCCTGTCCTTCCTAAAGAGTCACAGGAGCCATCCCACCACGCCTTCGTGATCCCAACGAGATCGTAGCCCTGCAACCGCACATGCATCTCCGGCTCCTCACGCTTATTCCCCATACTGCGTGCGATCGCGTACAGGCACTTCAGAGAGGCACCCCAGCATGTTGGCTCCCTAGAAAGGGCTTTGGGGACTTCTCCAAAACGCCGCCTCGTAGGCGCTTCTTTTGCTTACATGCAAATGCTGGAGGTGACCTGCTGCCTGGAACCCAGCCGTGTCTGCCACAGGGCAGACCCTGACCTCCTCTGGCAGAGGCGGCCACCCCTGGAGCACTGTGTCCGGTTCTGGTCACCGCAATTCAAACAAAGATGCAGACAGACTGGAGAGGGTCCCGAGGAGGGCCACAAAGATGATTAAAGGGCCAGACAACCTGCCCTGTGAGCAAAGAATGAAGGAGTTGGGTCTTTTTTCCCTTGGAGAAGAGAAGGCTCGGGGGGGGGGGAGGGGGGACGACGACACGGGGACGACACAACACACCTCAGCAGAGTCTTCCACTACTTAAAGGGGAGGCTACAAAAAGAGGACAGAGGCACTCTCTTCTCAAGGAGCCACATAGAGACGACAGGTACAAGTCTGTGCCAGGAGAGAGGTTTCATCTCCATACAAGACAAACTTGGGGTTTGGGGTTTGCGTTCGGGTTGTTTTGGTTTTTTTTTAATCAGTGAGAACCATCAACCACTGGAACAACGTCCCCAGGGATGCGGTAGACTCCCCAGCGCGGGGGGGGGGGGGCTGTTTTAATAACCCTTTGCTCTCTCCAACGCTGCCTGTGAGGAGAGACATCAATTCCACCAGGCACCACAGGCTTCCAAAACCGACGGTAATCACCCAGTCCCTCTGAATGTACAAGCCATACCAGCTTCTTCAAAATTCCCCTGCCCCCGGAAGTAGGAACACCTCCTAAATACCTTAGGGAGTTTGCACAGACAGAACAATCGATGTTACCTAGCTCAATCGTTCAGTAAGCAAGCGCTGCATTGCACTCCGCTTCGCTGCACCCGTGCGGTGTCAAGGAAACATCCTATATCAGTTTCCATCGCCTCCCGGGAAAGCTTAAATCAAGGTCAAGTCCTCGGGTTGCTTACGTGCCAGCGTCACCAAACTTAACCTGATCACCGAAAAGAAAAAAAGAAAGATGAAGTTTGCCGTCTCCCTGTCATGTACTTTTGGTTTGGGTCTGGCGGGACGGCGGCAACTTTCCCCGTAGCAGCCCTCATAGTGCTGCGCTTGGTAGTTGGTAGCTAGAAGGGCTTTGATAACACAGCAGTGTTTTGGCTACTGCTGAGCAGTGCTCCCACAGCATGGAGGCTGTCTCTCCAACCACCCTTTCCCCCAGCATCCGGTAAGCCGGGGGTGGGCAAGACGTTGGAAGGGGACAGAGCCAGGACAGCTGACCCAAACTGACAAATTCCACAACTGTCCACTGTGCTATGGAAGCAGCAAAGCTGCCATTTCAGGCCAATTGTTTTCTCCTACCATATATACCCCTCCTCACCAGAAAAGGGATATCAACGGGGCCTTACTACACAAGCCATTCATCGAGTGCTCCAACAGGAATCGGATGCTCCAGCACACTGCCACCGTGATGAAACCA